>NC_061143.1:11376476-11676601 GCF_905220365.1 Vanessa cardui
AAGGTTTCGCAACAAGTTTAAATTAACATAGATATGTCAAAATTAAGTAATCTAAAGGTGTCGTATGGAAGAAGGGAGACAAACTCATATGAACCCATATTAGTTCTATCGTAATTTGGTGAATATTACTTGAAAGTGATTCAGTAGTATGGCACTATTTTCCCTTTTTATATTCGAATAAGAGGTTATACAATATAGCCTTTAAAATAATTATTCTTAGAGATCATCTCTATAAGAGGTTAAAGAAAAAAATTCGAAATTTTTTTACTCATACGATCATCCGATCCATGCATGTTGTAGATTAAGATCACTTATTCTCAAAAAGAGAGAAATCCCTGTGCCCAATATTGGGAAAGTTAAGATCGTTACTTTCTTACTTTTGTAGAAGTCAGGATTTAGCATGTATCCTAAATATTGTCTATGGTAAATATGTCGAAGAATAAATCTCTATGACATTTAAAACCTTTTTTTAATGAGTGTGAGTTTTGTAGTACGACGAATGTGTGATGTGGAAGATAAGAGTTATATATTTGTTTTTTTTATATAAATTCAAAAGAAGAGATTTTTTTTTTTTGGTTAAATTCGTGATTTTTTCGACTATGTGATATTATTGTCGAGAATTGTAAAACGTTCAAAGGTCTAAGCCATTTAAAAAAAGAAAAAAAATAGTTGATGTTTATGAAACTTAATTTCTGACGGAAAAAACAAAATGGTACTCAGATATACCTTACATGCACTTTAGTTTGTCATTGTAATATCAATGTTATGACGGCATTTTATTTTATGGAGATATGTTCTGTTACGTTGATTTAAAAGCTTTAATTAATAATTTCTATATATTTCCAAATACAAATGTATATGTAGGAAGTATTGCTTAAATTTTAATAGTTACTTGAATTATTTGAATTAAAAACAGTTTTTTTTTTCAAATATATGTATTGAATATATTATTTTATGTTATAAAGTTAAATTGTAATTATAATTTAAGTGTTCGTTTTTCCAAGTTTTTTAGTTGATAAGATACTTGTAAATATTGAGGTTGAACTTTGAGAAATATGTTAATTATAAATTTTAGATATCCTTCGTTGTTTTTCTTTACATCACTAATTCCTTTTGCGTAAATATTTTTAGGGCGCTTCAATTTGGTGCTTGCCTAAGGTAATGTAATCAATGTCAAAATATTCTTTAATTAAGGTAGGTAATTAAAAGCATTTTAAATCCCCGTATTACAGTATTGAATTAAATTTATTACTGAAACAACTTGGAGAAAAACTTACTAGTTCAATTTTGTCTTCCCTTTTTTTTCAAAAAGATCTATGTTATTTGAATAAACGTAAAGGTCTTATGAATTTACTGTCACACAATTTTATTTTTTGGTAATGTCTGTACTTCGGTGTAGAGACATTACCAAAAAGAATATACCGAAGAGTATACTCTATTGCTCTAAGATAACTAGATCGGACATTTTTTATTTGGAGCATGAAAGGTTTATTAGTCAATATCTGTAGCGTTACTCCAAAACATAATGCTGTAACACCAAATACTCTAAGTATTCTTATCATGCAGTATCAATACCAGTTATAATTATTAGCAGTCGTAACATTCATAACCGTGTATGTGTATGTCGCCTCCTATTTTTTTTTTTTGGCAGTAAGAACTTTACGAAAATTATTTTTGCAATAAAAGTTAGTATCTGATTTAAATTATTGGTTATATTGTCATAGCTGTTGTAATACGTGTGCTCTAAAAAGTAATGAAGTATCACAAGTAAGCAATACAATGTCACAATTATCTTTAACATAATAAAGATGAATGATGATCATTTATAGGTATATACCAAAAATAAAATGTGCCCAAAATTTAGTAGTCTGGAACACTCATTCTTAGTACAGAGGCAGTTTTTATTCCATTAATATAAACTTGTTGGATTCTTAACATTATAAAACTTAGGTATTGTCTATATTTTCATAGACAATTACATGATAAAATTAGTTTAACGTTTTATAAACTTTTGATTAATTAATTAGTATTACATTTTGTAGCGTAGAAATAAATCTATTGTCGAGGGAGGCTCACTCACTTTTATCGATAGATTAAAGAACACATTGGGAATGAAACGATTGTCATCTCGCTACTTACTTACTTACAGAAACCCCATTGATTTAATTTGTTGGTTTTACTTTTTGCAGGGTATTTTCCGATTCAATATTAGTTTTTATTGAGTAGATATATATATTATTGAATAAATTAATTTTAATTCGAGTCGAGATGGCCCAGTGGTTAATATTGAACGCGTGCATCTTCACCGATGATTACGGGTTCAAACCCAGGCAGGCACCGCTGATTCATGTGCTTAATTTATCTTTATAATTCATCTCGTGTTCAGCGGTGAAGGAAAACATCGTGAGGAAACCTGCATGTGACAAATTTCATAGAAATTCTGCCACATGTGTATTCCACCAACCCGCATTGGAACAGTGTGGTGGAATATGTTCCAAACCTTCTCCTCAAACGGAGAGGAGACCTTTAGCCCAGCAGTGGGAATTTACAGGCTGTTGTTGTTGTTGTAATTTTAATTTATGGGATGGACAAAGATGCTATAAGCCGAGTAGAGTGGGGTGTCTAAATTAAAATGACGAATTATTTAACGATTGTGACAATTGTTCAAAAAAAGTTCGTTTAACTGTTAAAATTTTGACAATGGTTGTAAAATTATATGATGTTTCAGTACTTACATTTGTTCTTATATACTTTTGGGAATATTAGGTTGCAATAAAAGACGGATTCGAGATGATTCATTTATTTATTTGTCTTTTAAGAACAGATAAGCCATATACATAGATCAAAACACTTTAACTAATAGAGTTAAAAGATTTATATAGACAACATCGTCCTTAAAACTATATAATTATAGAGATCAGACGCAAGTTAAATATACGGTTTTACCCTAAAGATGTTCGCTACTTTTAATGTAATATGTAGCTGCTATATTACCTACGTGATATTTAGAGTAGGAATTGTAAAGATTTCTCAAGTAACTTCTGACAAATACAGGCATGTACACATTCTTTTCAATACTATCGATTTAATCTGTGACCTTAGGGCACAAATGAAAATTTATCCATAACGTATTTATTTTTAAATCTTCGCATTTTTATCTTTTCCTTTCCTTATTGCGATTTGTAAAATTTTGTTAATCACGCCACAATTCTATCTAATTTAGTTAGAATATATTTGATGTTACATTTTTTATAAACTATGCTTTAAATTTTCAATCGCCAGAATATAAGCCTACTCAATTGCGTAAAGCATCATTTCGTTGTCATCGTAGCCCGCATTTGACAAAAGTTTTAAAAAGACAAATGTTAGAATTAATTCGAATTTCAAAACCGTAGCCATAAAGATAGAAATTTATGATTTGTTCTCCACTACGTATATACTATATTTATTAAATAACACGCTAACATTTATTAAATCACATAATTTTGATATGTATGTGTTGAATGGAGCACCATCGATGCTTGATATGTATCGAACTCCACTAATTACTAAAAAGATCTAAAAATGTTTCATAAACACTACAATACCGATCATATTAAAATAATTGTACTTTATCCACTACTGATTGTTATCTATAATATATTAAATAGTTCTAAGTTACAATGATATGTTCTCGTGGTCCTACTTTGGAATATTTTCCAAAAGCCAGATACAAAGCGCATGCATTCCTTACTTTTCCTTATACATAATATCTATATCTACCTAAGAAATGAATATTTTTTTTGACGTTAAGATAATATATTCCTTTAGTTTTTTGGACATTGCCGTATCAATGGAGTCGCCTCTGACATCATTTTGGGGTAGAAAGCCTTAGGTATATTTTTCATTAAGGGCGACATTCATTCTCTCAAACGTATCTTTAAAAAAGTTGTAACCAAGATCATGGAAAGTGCCTAAACCTCCTTGTATTTTTAATCATACCATGAAATATATTTTGACTACTAGTTTTATAGATGTTAGACATTCTATACTAGTTGAAAATAACACTTCCATGATGTAGACGCGAGTTTTTCCTTGGTCAAAACTTTTAGATTCAGGTTTAAAAACAGTTAAAATAAAGTCTATTTTACAATAGATAAAATATATCTACTTATCCTAAAGTTATTCGAAAATTAATCGTTACCAACTACCTAAATGATTTTCAATATAGAATGCGTGAGACGCAGCGATATATTCGAGATATTTGTTAAAAATCGAGACGCAATCGTTCGATTTGAATCGATTCTACGTGGCCGGTTGTAGAAGACGATTACGATTACGAACAAGTGCCTCTCGTGAAATTTATTTCAAGCATACATCATTCTCACGGACGCGGAAAGAGAAATTTCAATTTCTCTTATATTTAAAGGAGTCGTAGGGAAGATAGCTGTAGAATGAGGAGCTGATGGGACCAAATTGGACGACGTGGTAGTAGTCAGAGGCCGACTCCGGTGCTATTCAATCGAGGAAACCGGTGTTAACCAGCTTCTCCAGGAAAAACTTGACGTCACCGAGTTCATTGTCCTTGATGCCAAGAGATTTCAGCATGCCAAGATCTCCGTTCTCAACTGCCATGAATACGGAGCGGAGGTGTTCGAGGTCAGATCTCATCAGGTGGAGTGCTGCACCGAAGTCTTCAATGGTTTGCGATTCTGGAATTAATTATTAGTAATTTTAATTTTAGTCCATAGTCCGTTTTTAACAAGATTATCACCATCGCGACGTACAATATTTTTCAAACGATTGGCATTTCAGTTTATTAAAAAATATTATATTATTGCATGCGCATTTGTATTTTACCGGATTAAATATGTAACAAAAAAATTACAAATGAACGAAAAGGATAATTAGGTTTAGAAGCGATATAGGTGTCTCGTTAGAACTCGTACATACATACATATGTACATATTAATTGATCATTGTGGGTTTAAGCTCAGACAAGCACCAATAAATTTCCATATGCTTATTTTATGTTTATAGTTCATCTAGTATTCGGTTGTGAAGAATAACACGCGAGGAAACCTACATTTGACTAATTTCAATAAAATTATGTCACGGGTTTAACCGATACTCTCATTGGAATAGTGTATTGGAATCCCGAACTTTCTCCTCAAAGAGGGATGGCGCCTTAGACCAGCTGTGGGACATTTACTTAAAATTAAGCTACATCAGATGACATAAAATGTTTTAAAATAGAGAATAACCCCAACAAAAAATCTAATATATATTTACAAATACAACTAAATACAATTCAGAAAATATAAAGATTATTTACCGGATAGAGCAATAGCAACTTTCTCCACGCCACCGAGTGGTTCTAGAGCATCTCTGGCCTTGCTCCCGAACAGCTTTTCCAAATAATTAGGTCCATGCGAAGCTATCAGCGATTGTAAAAACGAAGCGGTTTCTTCTACGGGTGGTCGTTTAGCTGAAAATAAATATAGAAAAATAATTTAAAAGTATCCAGAAATTTTGATGGATGGAAATAAAATATTCTTTTTATATTTTTTAAATCTTATCGAAAATTGCTGAGATTACCAGATTTGGAGTTATTTTATAATGTTGGCACTATAGATCGGGTATGTTATGTGGGTTACCTATAACCAAATTCGCAATTTGTGTAAATTAGTGTCATCATAGCGGTATATGCATGCAATTTCAACCCTTCTAACAGACACACACCAATTCTAAGTATTGCTGACTGCTGTTTAGCGGTAGAATACCTGGTGAATTGGTAGTTACCTTACTAGCCTGTAAGGTAGGTACTACGGATTCACAAATCCCTACTATCAAATATTCATTTTAATTCCGAACTCGATTGTTAGCTTAAAATAAATTGGTATTAACAGCAAATATTTGTATAAAACCTTTTTAAAAAAAACAAATGAAGTAATTAGTTTTTTTTATTGTACGATTTATTTGCAATATAGAAGTCGTTTTCTTTCTATTTTTAAATGCAAAAGGCGTTATGTAGCCATTTAAGAGAGTATTGTATAACTTCAGAGGAAGTTGTTCGCCCGTTATATAACTGCAGTGCAATCAATTTGCGTTACTTTATTCGTTAGGTTTATATTTTTGGCAAGTGTTCGGGTGCTTACTAGAGTAGTAAAAAACTGAGAGAACTCTAAAGAATAGCCAATTAGGTGATCTGATAGTATACTATGCCTCACTATTCTTTATAAAAGACGTTTTAGGTTGTTGGTTGTTAAGTGTTAGGCAAAAAGCCTATGTCATGCTTGGAGTTCAAGTTTGTCTCATCGGTTACGTCGTGAAATAGTCACAGACAGGCAGATAGCGCTACTTTGACATATTGAGAAATATATATGTATATTGAGAAATTGTTTTTCCAAATTGTAAAGTTTTACGCTTTACGATATAATAAAACTATCGTATTAGGTAGGTATAAAATTAATATATTTTTTATTATTTTAAAATGGATTGATACTGTGTAAAATAATTTGACTTGAAAGTTATCAAACGAATACAAAATTTTATAAAAATAAGTTTTTGTTAGTAGATTAATGATGAAGGACATTATAAATTCACCTTAAAGTTATTTTAAAGAACTTCTCACGGCAGAGCTATGGACAACAACATTAGTCATTGTTAGTCCAATTAACCCTTTTCTAAACGAAAAACCAATTAGAGGATGGCTTTAGGTGTTTGGACCAAGTAAACAATTTTATGACAACATTCGACGCGACTACATAAATAGTTTCTTGTTAAACACTTAAATTTTATAAACTCGTTTGGTGTGTTCGTATGTATGTTGGTTGTTTTGTTTGATCAGAAGTTAAATTTGCTTTTAAAATTACTGATATTTTTTTATAGTACGTGTTGGTATATAGAAGGCTCGCACATAGTCATACCACCTAGTATTTTCTAGTAAGTTTTTCGAAGCCTTGTATAAAACAAGGCAAGGAGTCATTTTTATAAGTATATTTTTATCAATTCTTGTATTTTTCTATTGTAGTAGACGGTGTTCAGCTCATGATCTGTATCATGCAGGGAGCATTCATGACTCTGGTAATATTTAGGGATTATTTGCTATCGTCCTAGTAGAACAAAATGTTAAATGGTTAACTGTTTCTCTTCAAATGTTATCTTTAGGCAAAACCATGAATGAATATTGAAGAAGCAATGAGAAAGTAATTTTTATTTCTTAAAATTTAATTTGAAGATTGTTTTGCTACTTACTACAGGTCACCTTAAAAAAACCTTTTACGTATGTGTGAGTGAGTTACAATAAATAACTCTACGTTCTCACTTGTAATATTTATGAGTGCGTACATATCAATCGTTATAAAATATTACTTGATATATTAATTAAACGTATGTCGGTGTGAGTGCCATTCAAAGAAACGAAAATTTTAAATTAATGGTAAAACTATCTGAATGTTTTTTTTTTAAATAATGTAAACGTTTTCATGAAACTGATGCGAATTTTCTTTGAAAGAAAATATTACGTGTTTATGCAAAACTTATTCAGTGGGTTTATTTACGAAGCACAGCGGACCGTATTTCGGAAACTTACAGAATTTCAAATTTATTCAAATAAGGTTCAGCTACACTTTTCCAAAGTTCGACCAGAATGTATATTTATGCAAGTTTAATGTATAATTTGTAATAAATTGTATTTTAACAGCTGTCTGACCGCATGAGTTTTCGCGAGCATTTATGAACGTGATAAGCAAAGTTAACACTGCTAATGTTCATTAAACTGCATATTATCTTTATTTATTTATAGAAATTTGCAGATTTTTCTGTGGAAACACACCTTTATAACTCACTTAAATATTTTTGTACATCCTAAGTAGCAGGTAGAGGTAGAGGCAAATACATAGAGGTTTTTCATAATAAATAAACGGTTACTATCTTTCAAGATAAAAAGTCAGAGTTTAAAAGATAAATTTACCCTTTTAACACCTTATTTTTAGACACAGTTATCTTGTTATTTAGAAAATCTCAGTTAATAATTAAATCTGTGAGTAGTTCTAAGTTAACTCCTTAGCTAAGCATCTCATATGCTCAGCTCTTATGAGTATATTTTAACATATATCTTCATATACATGTTCATAAACTTGTTTCTCATAGCTTATACACATAATGGAAAGTTAAGCTACAAAGGAATCCTTAAGATTAAGATAATAAAGCGAACTTAAACAGCTTCCCCGTTTGCGGACAAAGAGTAACAAATATGGAAATCTTAGTTTGTAATTTAGTTTTATTATTATATTACATTACTTATTGTGGCCCGCGGCTTCGCTCGCATTTTAGGGGATTGGTTGTCATGTGTTAGGCAAAATACGTAGCATATGTCCTTCATGGAAGTTTAAGTTTGCTTCACACGAAATTTCATCGAATTCGGTTCATTGGTTTGGTCGTGAAAGAGCGACAGACAGACAGAGTTACTTTCACATTTATAATATCAATATAGAAATATAGATGAGGGCTAGTAAAATATTTTAATTCTAAATGAGACAGTCATTTGAGAATTATTTGAATTTTTAGAAGTTGCACTTCATATCATTATATAAAATAATAAAAAAAATCTTTTATCATTGCATCGAATATTAAATTGGGCATGGTTGTGAGAAAATACGCACTCTCTATCCCTTCACTCCCGTAATCCGATAAGACCGGAAACAGTTTAGGCGGAGGATCAGGCTTTACGTTCGTTCCAAGGCAGGAGAGTATAAAATCTGCCAACGAAATTGACAGAAAATCCCTATAGTATTACAGCCTCCAAACCGAGGTTTAAATCCAGTCGGTATGTAAATTTGCACACGAATAGTAGTAACGTAGGTGAACAGTAAGGATTTTGAATATTCATCTCCCAAGTGAGTTCAATAGGGGGATGGAAATTTGCATGGAAGTTCGTCAAGAATTCGAAATACAAATTTTTGTCGTAATAACTTAAAATAAGCTTTACTATATTGATATGGTGTCAATAATCCATCCTTAGATAACACACCATAAGTGATGAAATTAGAAGGTGAATAAGTACTCATATTTCCATAATAATATTATGGCTACATCCTTAAAACGCTGTTTAGAGTATTGTAAGAAGTATAAATAATTTTTTAAATCGTCAACTAGAGCATATATTACGTTTCTCGTTGTGGTAATAACACTGGCTTGCTCATCCCTTTTTACGCAATACATTGATACTAAATATATTTGGGAGATAATAATTTGTTACGATC
This sequence comes from Vanessa cardui, assembly GCF_905220365.1. NCBI lineage: Eukaryota > Metazoa > Arthropoda > Insecta > Lepidoptera > Nymphalidae > Vanessa > Vanessa cardui. The sequence continues at coordinate 11,385,722 of NC_061143.1, forward strand.
TTATAATACGGTTGTGCTATTGACTCAAAAGGACAAGTTGCTATAAAAAAGGCTCGACAGATGTCAACACAACAGAGCAGAAGTGGTTCAGTGTTGAACACGGCACAATCGTGCTCTAAACTATTTGGTGATTAACCCAGGTGAGCGCATTTTTGTTATTTTTAATTATTCCATACATCGAATTATTGTAATTAGTGTTTAAGAATAAGTATAATTTATTGTTATTGTTTTAAATATACATTGTTTACTTATAAATTGGTTTTACTAATTATTTTGTCACCCGTTCTCCCGTTCATTTACCTTTAAATGTTTTTTAGTAGAAAAAATGGTTGATATCTACACAGAATACACTACTAATCATATTTTTAACTATTACTTTAAACTTTTTTTTAATGTACAGAATTGCCCTTGTAATAATCATTGGTTTAATGCTCTCAATAAAATAATTTCAGGAATGCTGAGACATATAGTTCTGAACAAAACAGTAGTACAGTTAACATTTATTCAAATATAGAATTTCTTTTTAACTCATAGTGGAGTAGTGAGGAAATAAATTCCAAATTCTTAAAACAGTGAAACGTGGAGAAGCTGTCATTATTGTAAGGTTATATTTACCTGCCGTGCAAAGCTTGGAATCCTCATCGTAGCCGTCAATGCAGTCCGGTGCTCCGTCGCAGAGATACTGAATGGAGATACAGTTTCCGTCGACCGGACACTTGAATGGTTCGTAGGGGTGACAGTATTCTGAAAAAAATCAAAGTTATAAAGAAATATATGGTAATTCATAAAAATAAATAATTATTGTTTGCGATATTTTGTATGTATTTAAGTTGAGTCTGTTTGCGTTGTAACTTAATTTGTATATGATGTTAATATGTTCCTTTTTTTATTCTTATGTTTCTTGATTTGCACGCTTTGTTATATTATATTCGAAACTAGTTTTAGCCTGCGGCTTTGCTCGTGTTGTACAATTTGGTCGTCAGGTTGGTAGAAGTAGCCGATGTCTTTCCTTCTAAGCTTACTTTAGACCTTTCATCAAATTCGCTTCAATAGTATGGAATTGCAAGCGTAATGTACATATAGAGTTACTTTCACGTTTGCAAATTTCACGTTTTAAAATGGTACTGTGTATGAAACTTTTATAAATTGGAATCATATTTAGTATGTAATGGAAAAAAGTAAGAATTTTATTATCACTTAAATAAATGATCTTTTACCAAAAAAATATAAAAGAATAAAAAGTAATTTAAAAGCAAAGAAGCCTCGTGAATTAAAATAATTAGTTGGTTTTATATTATATGTACCATTTACGTAGGGTTCTGGAAAAATGTAATTATTTCATATATATGTATATAAAAAAAAACATAAAAGTAATTTCTCTGAAAACGTAGGAAGCTCATTTTATTGTACTCAGTATATTTTTTAATTTAAATATTAGCTCGTTTCAAAGTATTATATACTTTTATATCCCCACTGGATTTGTTCAGCTCTAGTTAAGAAGTCTGTAAAAAAGCAAGCTTCAAGTTAATATTTATAATAAATTATAAAGCATAAGAGTACTCTTTGCCCAGTATAAAACGTAGATTTGTTTACAATTTATTTATCTATGTATATGTATTCTTTCTTCAACGTTCATTGATAATTCACGAAATAGTTATTAATCTAGTGTGCTTTAGTTTTATTTTCTCATTGCCTATTGAAATAATATAACATTATCATGAAATAAAAAACCTCTTTAAATAATATTTAAGGAAAAATAATGATAAATAATATTGTTTGCCTTTTATTATTTTTAGGCTGTCTACGCCAGCTGGCCTTTTATTATTTTCAGTAATGTATGTTTATTTTTGACAAATTAATAATATGAGACCAAACAGTGATTACACAACAATAAACAAACAACAACAACAGCCAGTAAAGCCTACAGCTGAGTTAAGGCTTCCTCTCTATGAGGAGAAGGTTTGGAACTAATTGTATGAAATAATTTAACTAAATTAGACAAATTACGCAGGTGTCCACGATGTTTTCACCGCCGTGCGCGAGATGAATTATAAACACAAATTAAGGACATGAAAATTTAAAAGTGCTTACTTGGGTTTCTATATAAAATCTATTTTTACGATGGTTTCTTACCACTGGGCCATATTGACTCAACAAATTTAAGGCAAGAACTCAAACTCAAACTCAAATTCCTTTATTCAATATAGAAGCATTACACTTACTTATTGATTGTCAAATAAACACTACCACCGGTTCGGAAAAAGGAACACGTGTTGTGACCCCTCATGAATCCAAATTGTTTTCTGTTAAGCAGATTGTATCTATTGAAATATGCTAATAATTGATTTAAAATATTTTTTTCAAATATTTTGCTGAGGGTAGGTAATATTGAGATAGGTATATAGTTATTAGGATCTGAAGAGCTACCAGATTTAATTATTGGAATGACTTTACTTTATGAACTATATTCTAACATAATGTGAATAAAAGAAAAAGCATACGATCAATCGTATGCTTCAAGCATCTATTTGTAATTTTAAGCTCAAGCTCTATTTGTAATTTTAATGTTTTTGATGATAATGTTAATGGATATTGAAAGAGCTCGTTTATTATATTATTTTCATAGTATGTTGTCTTAAGATTCTTCGGAGTAACTTTCTGTGAATCTGTGTTGAGTTTACAAAGTTGAGCCGTCCGGTCTATTTATAATCGTCGAGTTAGAAATTCCCTTCGGAATTATTTTAAGTAAGTATGTTTAGTTATAGTACGTACAGTCTTGTCACAATATATTTACAACAATATTATGTATTAACTCGTCGAGATGGCCCAGTGTTTAGAACGCGTGCATCTTAACCGATGATTGGGTTCAAACCCAGGCAAGCACCGCTAGTTCATGTGCTTAATTTGTTTTTATAATTCATCTCGAGCTCGGCGGCAAAGGAAAACAAGAGAAAACCTGCATGCGGCTGAATTTCGATGAAATTAGTTCATCAAAATTCTGCCACATGTGCATTCCACCAAAAGCATGGTGGAATATGTTCCAAACCCTCTCCTTAATGGAAGAGGAGGCCTTATCCCAGCAGTGCGGATATTACAGGCTGTTGCTTATGTAATTTAGAGTAACATTGATTACTTTGACACCATCAGGTATAATCTTTGCTAGCACGGTAAGTAAGGAAACGTTTATAACGCTAATTTCTGACTCCGTATAGTTTTTCTTTTATAGAAATTTTTGTGACCTATTTTAATTTAAATAACTATTCCATATCACGTTGGCAACGGCATCATTTTTTTATTTTGTCCATTCCTACAGTACGGGGCGTGTAAGACCTTGTATAAAAATTATCATAATTTCACACAGGGTTTATTAGATCCCGTAACGTTTAAGAAACTAAAACTCGATGTGATGTGATCGAACTTTATTTCTTCAGAGGGTACGTGGTCAAAGAGTCCCAGTATTAAAGTTAGTACACCAAAGCATTCTGTTTTCAAAAGGCATTATATAATTATATTTATCAATTTCTTACAATGTATCAAATAGACGTTACGGACTTAGTACGACAGAGAAATCTATGTTTTTCTTAGCCACGCCACAAGGAAGACACATACGAAGCGTATTGACCCAATAATTGTGTAATACGTTTCTAAAGTAGGTACATAAGACTTTATTCCAGTAAAAATATTGATTTGATATAAGTAAATGAAGCGAATACAAAAATAATATCGTTGAAATTTCATTCGTGTTTACTGATTCGTAATCAAAATTTTCCGCTTCAAACAGACCCATCAGGGGGTACAAAAGAAATTGCCCGGAACGACGTATTCTAGATACCGCACTGTGATTATAAGTATTTCCCGGGAGAGCTACGTAGTAATGAGAGGAAGGATTCAGAAGTGCTGGGAAATGTTTACGTAGTCACCCTGAATTTGCTTTTTTATTATACTTTTTTTTGAACATAGCTCAGACAAATGAAGCAGCATCGATGGTAAGTGGGAACGATTATCCATAGATATTTGTACTCTAAAAACTTAACTCATTCTGAACACCACCAATGCGCTATATTTTTAATTTTATTTTTATGTGGTGGCAAACGAGCAGGAGGCTCTCTTGATGGAAAGTGGCTACCATTGCCCCTGGGACATCTGCAACACAAGCGGGCTGAAGGTGAATTGCAGGCCTTTACTTTCGGAACTTGGTAGCTTCACTTAAAATAGTTGTTAAAAGACGATTAAAAAGTGCTCGTAAAAGCCTATTTGAATAAAGTATATTTTGATTTTGAATTTAAAGAAAAGATTATGCTCTTTTCTTAAAGGTTTAAAAGTTCGCCGTCCAAAGATGGTTCTACAGAGTGGTTTTGAGAGGCAGAAAATGTCTTAAGAATCGCACTGTTATGGATTTTCAGACATCTAGGAGGGGAGGGTAGATACCAGCAAAATTTCAGTATCGTGAACAAGACATTCGTAGATAATGTCGAAATATCGAGCTCCACCGAACTAAAATAAAAAACATGGTAAATACCCTAAAATAAATAACTTTAATATCTTAACTTAACTTTGTATTTTAAATTTTGGAAGAGAGTTACTACATATTTTTTTATCGATGCTTCTCAGTAGAGTCGACATTCCGACAACTGGAGGTAGCTTCACTTAGTACAGTTTTGTAAAATAAATAGCTTACTTAAATAAAGTAAATTTTTATTTTGATATGGGTAAACTACCTTTTTCACTGGTATGTTAACATTTGTAATAGTAATAATAGTGCGTAAAGGTCAGATCTATGCGGTCATTGACCCTTTATTTGTATGATGAATTTTGGATCATTATATATGCTAAAAGTTTCCAATATTCTCATAATCTAATTAGTAAATATGTTGTTTAAGATATATAAGATATATGAACTTGAGAATTCTCGAGGCTGTCGAGTAATTAAGTGTAGTTAGGATTGCTTCGGAGTTGTCCCCTAGGCTTACTTAGAAACTCCTGTTAGTTTAGCATAAGTTTCAGCAATTAATGTATACGTATGATATGAAGATAGAAAATTAACGTTATAAAATTGTTTTAAAATTGAATGAAATCGAAATCAAAATGTACCTTGTAACACTACTATAATTTCAGGAGATATTACCAAAATTTATCGTAGAAACTGTTTAAAAATCCATTATTAAGTAATCAAATTACGACTTCGTAATAAACTATTTTGAGATAATCTATTTTTACTAATGATAATGAATTATAAAAAACGTTTTAAAAAAGTTTGCCTAAATTAATTCGTTAGGTTTTATTAAAAGTGGGAGAAACATATATTGTTCTTAATTAAATTAGAACTTTTTATTAAAATTCAGAATAGAACGAAATAAATTTAACACTGTTATATGACTACATAAGTGCTTTTATGAACCTACTTGGATAATGAATATTTAGCTCTTGATAATTAGGTATCTTTTAATGAAATGAATATGTAATATATTGATTTCATTAATCACTACATAGTATAAAACAAAGTCGTTTTCTATGTCCCTATATCCCTTTGTATGCTTAAATCTTTAAAACTAAGCAAAGGATTTTGATACGGTTTCTTTTTAATAGATAGAGTGATTCGAGAGGAAGGTTTTTATGTATAATATATGGACAACGTAGTAAAGAAACACTGATAATTTTAGAAGTTTCTAATGTGATGTCGTTACTAAATAAAGTCTATATTATCAGCATTACACCCGTGCGAGGTCGGGGCGGGTCGCTAGTACCGTATAAAGTAATCCTATAAACTTGCAGATATGTAAGTCTTATAAAATTATCACCATCGTAGGATAAACCTTAATAGGTCAATATAAATGACCCTGAAAATTCGCTAGACATGCTATAATCACTGGATTAACATAAAAAAGTTGTCGAAATTTTGTGTACTGAATTGTTCCGTTCAATTTTGATGAGATAATTGAAGGTTAAATTACACAAGAAAATATCACGACTTTTTAATTAAAGGCGATCACAGCAAGATCATTCATTTGTAATGTAACAATTCAGATTCGAGTATAACATTTATGAATTAAAGGAACTGAGCATTACAGAACTTAACCTGTTATCATACTTTGTGTAACATTACTATAGAGAATAGAGCGATGTTGTAATATAATGCTTAAATTCGAATATTGTGTTGTTATATTCGACATTAAATAATAAGAAGAGCCGAGATGGCCTAGTGGTTATAACGCGTGCATCTTAACCAATTATTGCAGGTTTGAGCTGAATATTCATGTGCCTAATTTGTGTTTATAATTAATCTCGTGCTCGGCGATGGAGGTTAAAATCGTGAGGAAACCTGTATGTGTCTAAATTCATAGAAATTGTGCTACATGTGTATTCCACCAACTCGCATTGGAAAAGCGTGTTGGAATGTGTTCCAAACCTTCTCCTCGAAGGGAGAGGAGGCCTTAGCCCAGCTGTGGCAAAATTTACAGGGTGTTGTTTTTGTTATATTCAGCTGTGAATTATTACTGTTCAGATTACAGCGTTACATAAATGAGTGACTTGTAATGACACAATTTGTAACAATACATCAGTGAGCGAGGAGAATAGAACACTACACCGCTTTGTCCTAAATTATAAGAACAACAGACTCCACTACAGGTAAATACCTGCTCTTAGACAGTTATATTACAGGTGAGAATTGCCTGTACGGTAAGTAAACTTAGGATGTTCTAATTACGTTTTAATTTATGTATTCCAACGTGAAAATAAAATGTGTCTGTAAAAATGTGAAGTATTTTTTTGTCTTGATATAAATGTTTTACAAAAAACACAAAATGAAGAGCTAGTTAATGTCTTACAGCTGAGTGTGAGTGTCTTAAGGAGTAGGTGTCTAGAGTGTTTTCTGCCACACTGTAAAAATATATTTATTTGGGCAACAGCGATCATAAATATTTTTTATTGTTTTCTCGACGTTTTCGAAGATTTACACCCGTCGTGGTGGTAATGGCTCAGACTTATTAAAGAGCCGTGCCCAAGACTTCTTGCACGTTTCAATTTAACAAAAAATGTATTGTTTTAGCCTATGTTATTCCTTATTACTAAAATCGGTCCAGCCGGTACAGATATTAGCTGGAATAAATAGATAGGCAGACGAAAACGGTAAAAAATGTTATTATGGTATATATGTGAACCGTGAATTCATAAACATGCATTTAGTAAAAAGCAGTTATTTTTATATTACAAACGGACATTCCAATAATGTTATATAATATGTGTAGTAGATTTGTACATTGTGATAAATTCCGTCGCAGCTTGTCTTCTTCGTAATAATAATTGGGTGCAAATATTTAAACCATTACTTGGTGGTAGGGCTTTGTGCAAGCCCGTCTGGGTAGGTTAGGTTAGGTTAGCTCACTCATCAGTTATTCTGCCGCCAAATAACATTACTCAGTATTGTCGTGTTCCGGTTTTAAGGGTGAGTGAGCCAGTGTAACTACAGGCACAAGGGACATGACATCTTAGTTCCAAGGTTGGTGGCACATTGACGATGTAAGGAATAGTTAATATTTCTTACAGCGTCATTGTCTATGGGTGATGGTGACCACTTACCGCCGCAATCCTATACCATAAAAAAAAACCAGTGTCACTTGCCTTAATAAGAACCTACGGCATCGATTACTTCACTAATACGTTATTCGAACGAAACAATAGTTTCGAAGCTGAATAATTATAAGATGTTAACAATTCTATTTCGATAAGCTTTATAGTGACTACATGTCACTTTAATGTTAGGATTAACGATATGGTCAGCATCGAACCTTTGACCTTTACATGAACCTTATTTTTCCCTGGAAGCGCTACGCATTTCCCCCTCATGGAAGTGGGTGGTGGGGGGGGGGTATATGGGACTCACCAGTATCCAAGATCAACAAAACGCAAGAATACCCACTAAAAAACCAGCGTTACCCTCCTATCTCATCGGCGGAACCACACGATCCCTTTCGCATGCTACCGTGACGTAATCGTTTCATTAACCTCAGCAATAGACACTTTATCGTTTATTTCATGTACGTCAGGTTCCGTCTAAGTTATTAACTAGTGACCTACATTGTTATGTTTCCGTTTGTAATTACTCAGAGGCGTAAGGAGTGGGCGACGTGGGACGCCCACGACCTCGCGGTTAAAGTTAAAGGAGCTTTGCGCTCACAAAGTTAAGACCAAAAGTTCCTGCGTTGGATATGTAACTCAGTTTCGTACAGTTGAAAATTTTAATTAAATATCTCGTAATTTACGAAAATAATCTCAAAGATGCTTTATTTGCGTCGTATAGGTACATACATATATTTTATATACTTGCATAAAAGGTCACCCACGATACAGGGCATAGGAAAAGTTACGACGGCGCGACAAAATTTTGATCTTGCTCCGCCACTGGGACTCATACCATAACTTGTACACCAATGCTATTCATCCTTTTCATCTCACTCGTGAAGTTTTGAAAACGAATCTCGAAAAGAAATTACATACAATTTTTTCATAGTATTGAACTTATGGTGACATATTCATACGCGTAAATGAACTTTAGCTTTTCTTTTTTTTATGGTATAGGTTGGCGGACGAGCATATAGGCCACCTGATGGTAAGTGGTCACCATCACCCATAGACAATGAAGCTGTAAGAAATATAAACTATTACTTACATCGTCAATGTGCTACCAACCTTGGGAACTAAGATAAATAACTATATACTATAATAACTAATTGCACTGGCTCATTCACCCTTCAAACCGGAACAAACAATACTGAGTACTGTTATTTGGTGGGAGAATAACTGATGAGTAGGTGGTACTTAAACAGACGGGCTTGCACAAAAGTCTACCACCAAGTTCGTCGTCCATTTATTGATTTCACGATTGTCTTCTAAAGTGATCGTCGAATAATTACTTAATCAATAGTTCTATAGATTACTAATTCTCTTGGTTTGTGGAGCTTTGTAATTAGACCCTGCTTTTCAATTACAAGAGCAGATTGTTGATTCTTAGAAAATCACTTGATTTACGATTTCCTAATATAAAAATAAAATTTTGGTTTAAATAGTTTTGAAGAACAATGATCATATCTATGGATATTCATACGATGTCTTTTGTTTGTGTGAATATTTGCAGTTATAAATGTATGAAATTATGTTAAGCCAAAAAAGATATAATATTTAAACATACTTATAAGTAATAATGACTACAATATGATGCTCCAAGCCTAAAGAACAGAGGAACATTTGGCCAGCATTGGAATATTAATAGACCCAATATTTAGTTGACCCACATCACATATTCTATCGCCAAATATACACAAAACAATAATCAGTATCTATTGTTTTATTCCAGTTTGAACAGGAACAAGGGGGCTAATCATTTTAAATTCCAAGGATACTGACACAGTGTCAATTTAAAGTAGTAAGAGTAACTACTGATTTTTTTACCCGTTCTTCTGGGTAGCATCTAGTTTCTGAACCGGTAGTTCACTTAATTGTAAAATGACGATTTAAAAGTGCTTCTAAAAGCCTACTTGAATAATGTTTATTTTGATTTGATTTGCTTTTTAAGCTATTGTTATATTTTATAATTTTATTCATAAATTTCTTCTTAAGAAAATGTATTTCTAAGGAATGAGTGAATTTTATTATAACACGTAAAAAAGAGCCTTCAACAGATTTACCACAGATAAAAACATAAGTTAAATATATAAAAATAAAATTAATATAAAATTTACAAACTTCTTCATGCTCTTTAAATAAGTGAAAACGTCCATGAATCAATTATATGTATGTCATCTCTGAGAAATGAGAGTTACATAGTACGATACAACTTAGACGTAGCATCGGCAATATTCGTAAAACCGATCAAATACGAACTAAGTACGCTATCCCAAATTATCAATATTTATTTCTTATGTGAATGTGATCTTTACCCAAACGTACTTGTAATATCATATGACCTAAGATTCGTCAATTTGATACATCAATTTACATGCACTTGTTTTCTCGGGTTGAATTGTCGTGAGAATCTATAATTCTATAGCGACGAATAGCGTCGAACAGCGAAATGGCGCGATAGGGAGTTTTATCGTATAAATAGGCAGTAATCGGTTTTACAAAATTTGCCAATGCTACATCTAAGTTGTGTCGTACTGTACCAGTGTGGGCGGACGAAACTGTTCTGCAAAATACTAATTTTAATGAATATTAATAATATACGAGATCTCTATATGACGAAGTTAATACCAAGCATTTATCTTAAGTTCGTTATAAATATAAAGTTGACTTGTGGCATTATCAAAGTTGAGAAAATGATGAAATCTCAGAACTTGCGAAGGCTTTGACTTTGTGTCATACAGTCATACTAAAGTTATACAGAATTTAATTAAAAACAGCAAACGAATATTCTAAATGAACGTATGAAGTTTTAAATATTATCTTGCGTTATTCTGAAATAACTGTTATCTTTACATTGTATAAAACAAAGTCGATTTCCGCTGTCTGTCTTTATGTATGCCTTTATGTATGTATATATCTTTAAAATTAAGCAACGGATTTTGAAGCGGTTTTAAATTATTAATAGAAAGAGTGATTCGAGAGGAAGGTTTTTGTATATACATGGACAATATATCTAGAAAACAAGAAAAAATCTGCAGTATATTTATTATTAGTATTGTACCTATGCGAAGCTGGGGCGGGTAGCTAGTATATGCAAATAACTATTTCATTGCTGTTATTGGAAAGGAATAAAATATGTGGTTTAGTTGGGTGGCCACTATTTCACGCACATTAATTATTTTATTGGGAATTAAAGCTGAAAATACTATATACCATATTACACACACGAATACTCACACAGCTTCAAATGTAACAGTTATAGATGTGTATGTGTGTACGACCCCGTGGTCGAGTAGTGGTACGCTACTCTGAGTTCCCGGGTTTGATTCCCAGTCGAGTTGATGTAGAAAGTTTATTACTTTTCTATGTTGTCTTGGGTTTGGGTGTTGGTGGTACCTTCGTTACTTCTGATTTTCCATGACACAAGTGCTTTAGCTACTTACATTGGGATCAGAGTAATGTATGTGATGTTGTCCAAAATGTATACTATTTATGTGTGAGTGTGTGTGTCGGTGGAAATTGAGTGTTGACTGTTACAATTTTTGTTATTCACACCGGAATTAATCTTTTATGTCTGAGTGTAATAAAAACATATTAAGAGTTATGTTTCGTAATATTGTACAAATGTTTCGATCTGTTTACTCACCGGAGCGTTTATTATGGTGTCCATAAAGCCGATTGAGGTCGAGGGACTCGACGGACCCCGGGGCGCAGCAGACAGCCACCAACGCGGCGACACACGCCACTACACGACACGGAGACATCACTGGAAAAAATATAAATCAATTAAAATATATTTATATATCGTGCCCAATGATGTTTAAGTAAACAGATATGTTATTAACGCGCAAACAGTGAAGACTAGAAAACGTCCTAATTGGGACGTTTACCTTTAGTCGTTTTACGTAGTAATACGTTTTGCGTAATTAAAACATCTAGTTATCCCTTTTACTTATTGTTTTTATCAAGCTATCCTTTTTACTTTTAACGAAATGTAAAAATAAACTAAAATAAACGGTCCCCGGCGCGGCACACTTTTTTCTGTTGTTTAGTATGGATATAACATATCTGTTTATTAGAATATCATTGATCGTGCCATAATTCTACGCCGTCAAATATTAGGAGGTTCTATTTTTTTTTATTTGTATACAATAATGAAATCGCCCACGTAAATAATTCTAATGAAAAGAGAAAGTAACTTTGTTTATTTTATTAAAAAAATATATTTATTATTAAATACAATCAAACTTTTAAATTGATATATTCGTCATATTTATTTCGACGCTATGTATACAATAATCATATTGTTACATATATAAGCTTTAAGGTATGAAAGATAGTAATAACTCAGTGATTCACAAAAAATAATTCTTTTAAAACAAAAACTATGACTCACATTTTTTTTACGTCTGAGCTCAATTATTGAACGTGAAACTACTGTGTAAAGTATGCACTAAACCTACATTTTCTCTAAGGAATATAAGACAAACACTTTTAACACACTTAGCAAACCCAAAAAAAACGTACGTCCTATACAAATATTTGTCATCAGACAAGAAATAGAAGCAAATGATTGACTATACAATAAAATAATATTATAAGGAGAATTAGTATGACTATCCGATCGTCATTACGTCAAACTGACAGATTGGTTTTCACTTTTGGCGGGACCTCTAAATGCTGTCACGTGTATACTGTTTTGTAGTATTTTGTTATTAATTAATATATTCTTGTAATATATTAAATAAATTTTGTTGTATTCATAACATAATTGTAGCCTAATTATATTTTATTGATTTGCGTTTGGACGCGTAAACCTAGGTATGTGGTCACTATTGTCAAGAAATAAGACAGATTACACAACGCATTAACATTTAATAGAAGAAGGAACTTAAAAAGGCACGGCTGTTAGCCTTAGAAGGATTAAATGAATGTATATACAATAATTGTAATTATATAATAATTAAAGTAAAATGAATAAAGATCTCACTGTCATTGGTGTAGTGAAAAAATTAAGTGTAAATAAAGTATACTGTGTTACTGTAAGTCTTTAAAACAGGGAGCAATTTTGTGAAAGAGCCTTACATTTTTATTAAGGGCCATTAAGAAGATTCAACGAAGATCTTTTAAATAACAGTAAAAAGTATTTCACGGCACTCTCGTTATTGCCAGAAACTCTACTGAAGTAATGAAGATGAATTTTTTTTATAAGACGTTAAATATTTTTGGGTAACTGTGCGATTATCATCAAATATGTTGAGCTGTAATTATTCAGTGTCCAAAAAACTTTGTTATTATTACTACTTCAAATTTGAATACTAGGTTTATGTTTTAAGATAAATAATGACTATTTATCCAAAATACAGCCTTGTATTAATAATCTTTAATATTTTTTAGTTTATAATGTTTAAAAATTATTTTCTTTTTGTGTACAATGTTCACGTTGTTTCAGCAAAATGACTGCGAGATTACATTATTTTTATTGAAATTATTTGAGCTATGACCGCTTGTCTATTTCTTATGAACAACTAGATTCAAAACTTATTCTTCTATTTTGAAGATAATCGTTGCGAATCCTTGTAAAACGTTCTCAAATTATGTGGCCTGCATCGCTGCGTAAACAAAACATTTATTAAAATAAGCAATAATAATATAATTTAATTAGTAATTGTTTTGCTGTTTATATTATATTATTACACGAGTGTCACTTGGCTAATGAACATTGTTAGTTTAGCATACAGGGCGGGATTTGGTGAGTGTGTGAGTAAATGTATATATATATATATGTATACTACACATATACTTGCACTTTGTATTTAACGTTCTTTGAGCTGAGAGGGCTTGAATAGAAAACGTAGCTTATGATAACGTATCTCATTTAAATTTCGTATGAAAAAAAAAATCGGCAATGTAGTTCAATTTAAATCAAAAAACAATGATACAAGTGAGATAATTAATGCTACTATCAATAACGCATTTAACAAAAGCTTAATTGTCCAACCGAAACTCGATTACATTTGTAAACGACGTCATATCAAATATTTATCATGCCGTGTGTCAAATATTTCGACGATGTTCACAATCCCACAGACATAATTAAAACAGGCGTCGACCGAGCGAAATCTGTAGCAAAATGGGTTGCAAATAAATCCTCAACTGTGAACCATATTTATTCATTAGGCTGCTTCCACATTAACAAATTTGAATATGCGTTTTTTAATAATGTCGGTATTACACTTTTAATTTATATTTGTAGTTGAAAGGCGGACTGTGGTAGGTAAAAATTCGGTGGTAGAATAATAAGAAGAGGATGCATTATAATGCTGTAATTAGATTTTGAGACTGAATGAAATTATTATGAGCTATAGAGAATTATAATTTATAGCGTTTATAAAATGGTTGATACTTCCTTAATAATACAAATGGATGGAACAAATTCACTATAAAGCTGCCATTTTGTTTCAAAATCAAAACGTACTATATTTAAGTAGGCTTTTCATAAAAATCATTTCACACTTCACAAACTATATTATGTGAAGCTACCACCGGTTCGGAATGTTTCTACCGAAAAGAACTGGTGAAAAATCCAGTAGTTACTCCTTTTCAACATTTAAACTAGCTTTTTCTTTTTAAACTAAATAATTTTACACGCACGTATTTAAAAGGAGTGAAGTGTTGTCCAGGTAAATGTATGAACTTGTGTGTGAGTTTCTTTATTTACATTTAACTTTTTAATACATTAACAGATTTGAATGTAACGCAAGAGTCCTCACGTCATCTCGACTCCCGGCTACGAACGCATGATTTAGTCAGTGAGTAGCAGAGTTTGTAGTTTTTATTTTAAGGTAAAAAAAATGTAAATGTTAGCAATGACTTTGCCAATTTTATTTTGTAAATAAAAATTGTGTGTATGTGTTTTTTTTTTATTATAATGAATTGTTACACGATTATTGCTTCATCTGTATGACGATTTATTTATAATACTTTATTGAAAATTTAATGGCCAGTTCCTGACGTTTTTCTATCCCTTTTGTACGAAAACAGAACGCAATTACAATTATAATAACTTATTCAGACGTTATTTCTTAGTCTCTTTGATAAAAGACTAAGTCGTTATCCAATTTTGTTGAAGCAAATTTTTAATTAAGGTAGAGTACAGAATAAGGAATATCTAAAACCAAATTACGGGCAAAAGTTAAGCTTTGTGAACTCCGCCTTATCACGTACACGAGGAATCGATCGATGTTAATTTATTCGGGATATGTAAATATATATGTCATATATGGTATATAGTCGTACAGTGATTTGACATCGACATACATTAACATACATCTCTGTATTACGATTCCGCGATTGTTAAAAAAATATAACTCGAGTATGTTACAGGGTTCTAAAGTGTCATTTTTCGTTCGTTACGATTTCAGTTTTTAAAATTCAACAAAATATTTAAACGTTTACACAGGTACAGAAAAAGGCATAGTGTAGTTAAGACATACCGCCCCTCACACATCAGTGAAGCCACATGAAAGCTAGTATATTGAATGTCTGTTGGTGGACTAATTGAAGAAAAACAGTTGATGAAATATATAAAATTTTAGCACACAAACTTTACCTCTAGAAGTAAAATACAAAAAAAACCAAATTACATCTTAATCGGTTTAGCTGTTTAAGTTTGAAGAGGTTATAGACTTATATACTTTAACATTTATAATACTAGTAGGGATTTAAATTATAGTATTATAATATAATTTATTATTCTATCGCAAAGGTCATCACACTTATAGTTTGAACCTTATTACATTCACTGTATCTTGTGTTTAAGTTATAGAGGATTATGAACTGTCATGACTAAGACAAATGAAAGCTTTTAAGGCAATGTTTTGTTTGTATCTGAATACCCCGGAGGCTGATGTGTGAGAAATCCGAGCGTTTGTTGCTTTTCTTATATTAAGTTATAAGTTAAAAGACAGTGACGGATTTTTTTCTAATGAAATGATGGTACTCTTAGGCTTTGTAAGTAATATTAAATCGTACATCGTGGCTGCGTCATCAAAAATGGGAAATAAGATGTTATGTCCCTTAGTGCATGATACATTGACTCACTCACCCTTGTAACCGGAACACAACAAAAAAAAACAACAACAGCCTGTATATTCCCACTGCTGGGCTAAAGGCCTCCTCTCCCTTTGAGGAGAAGGTTTGGAACATATTCAACCACGCTGTTCCAATGTGGGTTGGTGGAATACACATGTGGCAGAATTTCTATGAAATTTGTCACATGCAGGTTTCCTCTCCTTGAACAAGTAATATTTAGTATTGTTGTGTTCCGGTTCAGAGTCGAGATGGCCCAGTGGTTAGAACGCGTGCATCTTAACCGATGATTGCGAGTTCAAACCCAGGCAAGCACCGCTGATTCATGTGCTTAATTTGTCTTTATAATTCATCTCGTGCTCAGCGATGAAAGAAAACATCGTGAGGAAACCTGCGTGTGACAAATTTCATAGAAATTCTGCCACATGTGTATTCCACCAACCCGCATTGGAACAGCATGGTGGAATATGTTCCAAACCATCTCCTCAAAGGGAGGGGAGGCTTTTAGCCCAGCAGTGGGACTTTACAGGCTGTTGTTGTTACTTGTTCAAGGATGGACGGTGCAAAAGCGGCAGCTAAAATATATTCTGAGTAATTTTATTAATAATACTCAAAGGTATTTTGCCACGGAAATTAAATAATAACAAAAATGTATGCAAGCAATAAATCGTTTTAATACCCAAAATTAATTACACTCGTTCTATTTTTCAATGAAAATATCAAACGTGGCGTAACAAGAACTTGTTATTATATTAAATACAAATAATTACCAAAAATATTGTTCCTATAATATTTTTAAATTTGGAACAAAATATTTTTCTGATAAACACAGGGTCATAAAGAAATAAAATAAAGTGTATAATACAATATATGTATTTGAATTTCGAATAAAACATAACGATATAAATAATAATACGTGCAGAACGTTTGTTTTTATCATTTATTGAAATGGAAACAGTAACGCGAGCGAATGTTTTCCAGCCGCCCACTCAGAACGGGCTGTATTGACAAAGGTTAATAGGAATTTGATATCAGCTGACGTCATTACAGAATTCTGATAACTGAATAGATTACTTGTTCGAAGAAAATGAAAATCGATTGCTTTTAACGAAATTAATATTTATGTTTGGATTCGAAGAAAATTCAATAATGTAGTGAGTGTTGTTTCTATTTTATATTTAGAGATGTGTGTTTAGGCTTCGGGTTATGTTTGTCTGGGTACGACGGACTCATCAAGTTTTTCAACAGTTAAGCAACACTTTTTTATTGCTTATATATATTTTAAAGAGGTCTTTTAATCCCTTAAAAAATTAATTAAACGTAGATTAGATTGCATAGTTAGTATCACAATTGATTAATTCAAAGGCTGTTTTAAAAATATCTTTTTCGTTTCTAATTTTTTTAACTCTTTTTCTATTGAAATATATGTAACAAAATGAACAGTCTGTAAATTTCCCCAAAGGTAGGCTAAGGCTTCCACTCCCTTTGAGGACGTTTTTTGAAGCATTTTCTGCCATGCTGCTACAATGCGGGTTGGTGGATTCATATGTGATAGAATTCCATTGAAATTAGACACATTAGGTTTCCTCACGATGTTTTTCTTCACCGCCGAGCACAAGATCGTAATATTAATATTTATTTGCCAATAACAGTAGTATAGAAGATTAAAGACACATATAGAGTACTTAGAAAAACATTTAAAAAGATGAATTGCTTGGGCTTGAACCCGCAATCATCAGTTAAGCGTTCTAACCACTGTTCTCGGCCTTTGTAACGATAAATATTTGTATAGAAACACTAAAATAATGTTTTTTAATAATTGTACTTGAATATTATATATACGAATATTTACGTTATGAAATAAAATCATTTATTACGAGTGCTAAACAAACTATCATTAGCAGATTTCCAGGACAGTTTGGAGTCCGAATAAGCTGTCGGCTACAAACAGATTTTTCACTGAAACTACGCAATTAATCTTCGTTCCAAGTGTTAGCGCGGATAATCTGTAGCAACTCCAGAGTGAAATAGTCACCCAAGCTCACGATTTATTACGAATACTTTTGTATGGAATAATCGTTTTATTTTTAGGCAGTATGATTTTTACCTTTGTGACTTTCGATATATCTTTTTAAAAAAATCTTTGAAATACTAATAGTAATAGTAATGAAACCCAATTTTAAAGTGTCATAACCCATGCATTGGATTTATTTTGGTATAATTTACAATCAGTAGTTATGGTAGGCTTCTGCGTCGCCCTTATTGTCAGTCCCTTTTTTTTTGAAGATATTAAAGCAATGGTACACCTAGAGTTAATGCAAGTTTAGATGATAGTAACATGAGTTAGTATTTTTTTTTATATTTAAGAAATTTATAAACTTCATATTATTGTTAACGAAAATAATAATTTCCGCTTGGAATGAGGGCAAAATTTCCCCATAGGATTGCAATTAAACGGAATTGCGATATAACGGGGAATTCTCTAGATAAAAAATCAACAAATTGCTACCTAAGATGTAACTATGAAATTAATTTAAAATTAAATTATTTAACTAGTAACTCTTTATATATGGACCGGCGTAGGCATTCAGCCTTGTGGTGCACATATGATACATACTATTTAAAGAAAATGAAATTTTCCTTCAGACGATTTTACTACTTTTAACTGATTTACATATTCGTAACAATATATGTTTTTTTCGCAGTATTGCTTCAAAGTTTTAAAAAGGACAAATAAGATAATACATTATTTTGTACTTTCACTTATATGTGAAAGGGCAAGAACAAAAAATGCATTCTCAAATTTAAAATTTGAAAATTAAAAAAAACTTATCGTTTAAAAAAAAAAAAACATACATCATAGTAACTAAAATATATTTACTTTTTTTTGTAAATAAAACCTCATTGGTGAATAACTAGACACTCGAAAATGCATAGCTCATCTAAAGTTACGAAAGAACAATCATTTTTATCGTCGTTTTATAAAGTTTTTATCGCGGTTCGAAACAAAAAAAACTTAAGCAGATATTGTGTTACGTGTCTCGTAAAACGGGAACTGGTTTACTATACTTTTAATAGGCTCCAAAATTTAGTACATAGCCTTGGATCGTATGTCCATAATGGTGTTACTTGTAAGTTTTTCCGTTGTAATCCATTTTGTAAGATCAAACTTAAAGTTGCTAATGATCACAATTGTGAAATGTTAGATGATTAAAAATGATCAGTTTTGGGATAATTGTATAATCATTATCATTAAATAGTATTTTTTAATAAATATGAGGCAACATCACATACATTACTCTGATCACAATGTAAGTAGCTGAAGCACTTGTGTTATAAAAATTAAAAGTAACAACGGTTCCACAAACACCAAGACCCAAGAAAACATATAAACCTAATGAACATTGATTCGGCCGGGAATCGAACCCGGGACCTCGAAGTGGCGTACCCACCACTCGACCACGGAGGTCGTCGAGTATAAAACAGAGTCGCTTACTGTTGTCTGTTCCTATATATGCTTAGATCTTTGAAATTACATAACGGATGCAGTTTGAACACATACATTGATTCGAGAGGAAGGTTTTTGTATACAATACATAGACAATATAATAAAGAAACAAGAAAACCTGTAGTATTTTTAGTATCAGCATTGCACCTGTTCGAAGTTGGGGCGGATCGCTAGTAGATTATAACACGAATACATTCTCTCACTTATATACCTACAAACGTTATTTAAAATGCCACTGGGATAATAATATGTAAATCAATTATAGACAAATTACATAAATTCCTCAGTTGCCTTTTTAACATAGATAGGGCGGGCGCTATATGATGGTATGATCATCACTACCTACTGAAATTGGCGCTGAGCATTCTTTACATCGTCAATGCACCACCAGCATTGGGAACTGAGATGTTATATCTTTCCTTTTAGTTACACTGGCTCACTCATCCTTCAAACCGGAACGCGGTAAATGAGTGTTGCAGTTTGGCAGTAGAATATGAGAAGTAGGAATATATGAGTAGGAATCTACTTAGAAAGGCTTGTTCAAAGCCGTACAGTACCGTACCGTACAGTACCATAAATGTGAGTTCTTACATATTAGAATTACTGATTCTAATGTATTTGGTTCGTTGTGAAAATAATTATTCAATCAGTAAGAAACGTACAATCAATTTAAACAATTACTATGTTTTATAATGACACTATCTGTTAATTGCTTTTCTTTCTTAATTAATCTCGTTTTGATAGAACAGTTTGTTCATTCGATAATTAAAATTGGTTTGTAAACTTTTATCCTTTTAATTACAATTTGCTTTAAAGTTTAGTGGACTATATTCATTTTGTGTGTTGGTTTTGAAATCGAATGAAAAAAATTACATTAAAAAAAGATTGAATAAAAAAAAGTAATTGTTTTAGTAAAAATATTATCGAGCAAAGCTCACAGCTGCTGATGCTTTTTTTGTTATGAAATACTCTTCGTTAAAATTTTTGTCATTTTTAGGTATATAAAGCTTCTAGTTGTCTACTATAGAAAACCGGGTTAGTACGAGTTGAACTACCGAGCGAAGGGTACCGTACCATTTTGTCTATAAAAACGGCAAATAAATCAAAGTATTTGATTGTTATTAGTGGCATTAGAAATACATCACATGTGAAAATTTTAAGTGTTCAACTGTCACGGTTCATGAGATACAGCCAGCGGACAACGGAGTCTTAGTAATAGGGTCCGCTCTACCCTTAGGTTACGGAATCCTAAAAAAGTAGCCTCTTTGAAGTTTGGCTATGATAGAACAATAGCGAACAGTGTCCCTTACATTTATAATATTAGTAAAGATTAGTATAGAAGCTTCCACAATTGAGAAAAATAAACAATGTCCATTTTATAAGTTTTATTCCGGTTTGCACCGCATTTTTGCAATTTTTATCTCGTTTGACAGTTGTCAGATTTGGTCACGGACTCAATGAAATGATATTATTGCAAAAGTTTTCCTCCCAATAAAATCCGGATGAAATATTTAAACCCGGAAAAAAAATTGGTTACATCAAGAAAATTAGTCCAAGAAATATAAAGTATGGAATTCTTGGTAAAATATATACCATCATAAAAAAACTTACTGCAACACTATATTGTATTTTTGACAGAGTTATGGCCGACACAAGCACGTTTCCTCGAGATGTATTCCTCCACTCAGAACGAAATGAATTATAAATAAATAAATATAAATCAAGTAAGTATAAAAACGATTATTGGAACATCATCAGTTTATATCGGCTTTTTTTTAATAAAAACTTTTTTAGGTGAAACTTATTTGTCAAACAAAATGTCGAAGTCCCGATCGAAACCTATCCAGAATTGTTTAGATCGTTAACTATAATATTTAACTATTTATATTTTTGTAGTCGACAACATGTATCCTAAAATTCGTATAATCGAGATACTAGTATACCGATATTTAATCCATAAAATTAAATCATCAGTGACATGAAATTTAAATGGATATCTATGGGTGCGTTCAGTGTGTTCCAAATAATAATGATACAATAAATTATTAATAAATGATAAACCGTAATTGTTTATATTTATTTATTGTATCGTACGGTGCCGGGTTTTCACATAGTATATCATAATATGGTACTCGTCTAGGATACTCTCTATAAAAAATGTATATTTAAAGAAAAAAAATAATATTAACGTAAGTTAAATAAGTTTTGATTAAAACGCCGTCAAAGAACTTAATAAGTGCCATCTTGTGCAAATACTGCGTAACAAACATGGCGGCCAATTTGTCAAATCCACTACAATCACTAGGGAAATTCAACTCGGTCTAAGTAAATAAATAAAACACTCGAATCGATAGAGTCCCTCGAGAACGCTGGAATTGGATCAAATGTAACGATATAAAAATTATGGCTGATTATTGAGACACATATTTCGTTTTCTTTATTTCAGCGACGAAAGAGGGAGAAAGAGGATATGTATTATATGTTTATCTCTATTTATATTAATTATATATTTGTCATAAAGTCGCGGATTGCGGAAAGTATATATGTGTAATCTTACGGTAACATATATAGCCTTATTGGCCTTGAGAGTGTTCCTGAATGGGGATTCGAGGGTTGGACTTAGATGAGAAAATTGAAGCCCGCGTGAGGGCTCATTGAGACGAGTCCTAAGTGTGTCCACTTTCTTCACCTTTTTTTCATCATGTAGAGCTTTGCACAAACCTGTCTAGGCACATCAGCTACTGCTTAGCATGATTGTGTTTCGGTTTCAATATTCTTTAGTAATTATCAAACAATGTCAATTTTAAATATGAAAATACAAGAAATTATTAGTGCTATTAAATTATTTGAGAGATTATGTATTCCAGAAACGTCCGCCTTAAAAATGACTGTCTATTGACCTAAAATATCTTGACAAGCTACCTGACAGCCGACCGTATTGCCCATTAGGAATTCTGTATGAAATGCTGGCCGTACAAAAGAATATATCAACTTATCTGAACATCTTAAATAAAAAAAAATACCGTATACGAAGAACACGTTTATTCTGTAAAACAAGCATAAGTGGGTTGTTTGACGTCCCTTTGTCAACCTTTGATATAAAACGCCTTTTGGGTGCCCTTCAAAAAGATATAACATTTCCTCACTACGTCAGTAATTCGATATTTGTACAGTTAAACATGTATGAAAGCCTATTGTTAAATAATGAAAGTTATAATCTGTGAAATAATGTAATATATATGTTGTCAATTGTGTTATAACCTTTCCCACTCCTGGGAAAAGACGATGTCTTTTATGAGACGAAATTCTGGATAATTATACACGACTGAATAAAGAAAGCAGAGATAAGGAAAACATGGGAACTGTTTGAGGAGGCCTCTCATCGCTAGGGGCCTTAACAATATAATTATAAATGTTTACTTATGTTTTTTGTTACTTTTCTATGTAAGAAACTACATAACTACATAACATTTCTGTTTAATTAAATGGACTCGTGCTAGTTCGAAGGTCGAAAATTAAATCTTATTAAAATTGAAAAATAAAGAAAATTATATATGATATGAATTCTATTTATATTATATTTCAGACATGTAAATCTGCTCTTATAACCATTTTTATTCAGAGCTAAAGCTAAAACTTCTTATTAGCCGTGAAACAACAGCTGACAAACAGTGAAAATAAGGGTACGGAACTACTTTTCCTTTACCTATTTATATATAGTTAATATTTTCACATAGGTATTTATTACTAAGATTACTTACATATCTAGATAGTTTCGCATTAGAAAAGAATTAAAAGCAACACACTAATTTAATTATCTAAGTGTGAAAGCTACTCTTGATACTCGATAATTTTCATACTACTTTACTGGTATAAACGCAGTGGCTAAGAGTTGGACTCTGTTTATTGTTAGTCTACAATCTAGATAGATAAAAAAATAGACCTACATATCTATCTAGATATTTATCTAGATACATAATCGAAGATTTATAATGGGACTATAATAAAAAAACTTAAGATAATAAAATTGTTTAAATAAAGGATTCTAACTTAAATATAATATTT
Organism: Vanessa cardui; assembly: GCF_905220365.1. NCBI lineage: Eukaryota > Metazoa > Arthropoda > Insecta > Lepidoptera > Nymphalidae > Vanessa > Vanessa cardui. The sequence continues at coordinate 11,409,006 of NC_061143.1, forward strand.
AAATAAATATTAAGAACAAAACAGGATGTAATTATAATCTATTGTTATGTTTAAATTAATTCACCTTTTACAATTTTCTCTTCCCGTGGAAAGTGGAATACGGAATTGTTTGCATTTCATAATGAAAATTATAAATGAGCTATTCATGTTTTAATTATAACAATGAAATATTAAAAGAACAGCCTACTGTTCAGATGTCAAGTAATTTAATCTCTTAATTTTTTTATAAAACTTTATATAAATACAAGGGTAAGGTCAGCTTATTAATAATAACGAATTAGTAAAGTAAAGTAAAGTAACAGCCCGTTAATTTTCTTCTGCCAGGCTAAGGCCTCCTCTTCCATTAAAGAGAGAGTTTGGAACATATTCCACAACCACTGTTCCAATGCGGGTTGGTGGAATGTGTGCATTGGGCAGAATTTCGATGAAATTACACACATACAGGTTTCCTCACGATGTTTTTCTTCGCCGCCGAACACGAGATGACTTATAAACACAATTAAGCTGCCTGGATTTGAACCCGAAATCATCGGTTAAGATGCACGCTTTCTAACCACTGGACCTAAATCGAAAGACTTTAGCCGCAAAACTTATGGCTTTACATCCTTCCCGATGCACTGAATTACACTCTTTAAACATCCAGACCCCTCGCTTTAAGACGCTAATGACTTTGAGCTTGGTATTACCCCAAGATTGCGTGATTTACAATCAACACACTCCGTCTTATTATCCCTACTGGTCTAGGGGTTGGGTCATTTTTTTGTCTAACGAATCGGAATTGTGATTTAACGACATCACACAGTCCTTTTTTCCTTACTGATAAAACGTGTTACTCGTTACTCATATGCGAAGTGAGTGCGCCCGGCACACCGGAATACCCACTAAAAAACAGCGGTACCCTCTCAGTCTTTTAAATGGATGCCATAGGATTTCGCATACTACTGTGACGGACACCAAACAGATTGGTAACGGGAAAAAAATCTTCGTTAATAAAAACACTGAACTACTTATACGAGTATTACTATTACGCCTTTTCACTTGAACCGCTGAACCGATTTAGACGAAATTTGGTAAGGACATAATCTAAGTCCTGGGGAAGGACATAGAACACTTTTTTAATTCATCCCTCGAGGGGAAAACATAGGATGACGGTTTGTACACTATCGAAAAAAGTTTAAACTATTGTTTTTTTTTATGGTATAGATTGGCGGACGAGCATCTGGGCCACCTGATGGTAAGTGGTCACCATCACCCATAGACAATGACGCTGTAAGAAATATTAACTATTCCTTACATCGTCAATGTGCCACCAACCTTGGGAAATAAGATGTTACGTCCCTTGTGCCTGTAGTTACACTGGCTCACTCACCCTTCAAACCGGAACACAACAATACTGAGTACTGTTATTTGGCGGTAGAATAATTGATGAGTGGGTGGTACCTACCCAGACGGGCTTGCACAAAGCCCTATTGTTTTATATTTATGTTGCCTTAACAAGAATCCCAATTCCAATATTAAACCTACGTCGCAATGTAGTAGCGTTAGTCTATTATAAATTGCTTAATCAAAGGTAGTGTCTAGAAATTTGCTCCTAAGCTTCAAAGCGTGTGTTAATTTAGGTTGGAAATAATGTTCTACACACTTTATGGCGCTAGTTACGAATAATATGGAAATGACTTATACTTTCACAAAGGAAACTAATTGAAGTACAAATTTATGTTTAGTTATTTAATTGACTGCTACTTGCTTTTATAATCTGACATAAATTATGACCTTATTTTATTGCTTGTTTTTACTAAATGATATCCACACCATTTATATTCTTTCTATTATAATATACCCTATAAACAGTAATCATTTATTTGTATAATATTTATTTTATTTTTAAAAAGTAGTAGCCTATGATTTTGCTCGCGTCTTAAGCTCAAACTCAAATATCTTTATTCAATATAGAAGCATTACACTTTCTTATTGATGGTCAATAGAAACACTACCACCGGTTCGGAAAGAAAATACCCTGACCTGAGAAGAACCGGCGAAAGAAACTCAGCGGGTTTTTTTTTTGTTTTTCTTATGTATTATATAAATAAACAATAAACAATTAAACAAGACTTAGAGAACAAGAACTTAGAGGTTCTATGTATAAAAACTAACGTATGTCCTTCCTAGAGGTACAAGCTTGTTTCATATTAAAATCGGTTTAGTGGTTTGGCCGTGAAAGATTAACATACAGATAGACATACACGAGATATACATAGTTACTTTATATACTTACTGTTAGTATAGACTGTTATAATGTTAATTTTGCGTAATTTTGTTCATTATAGAATAGAATTCTATAAATGTTAATAAAGTGAAATTAGCTCATCATTGAAGTTAATTGTATAATTATATAACGGTACAGTTATTAATTTAAACATTTAAAGCTGGTTTAGACACACTGAATAGTATTTCAAATTCATATATTCTGGTAAAAACTTTCAACAGCTAAAAATAAAAATTTTATTAAAGTTATTCATTTCGGGATATTTACCATGTTTTTTTTATTTCTGTTCGGTGGAGCTCGATATTTCGACATTATCTACGAAAATAAAAAACATAATAAATATCCCGAAATGAATAACTTTAATAATAAAAATAAATAATAAAAATAATGTTAATTTAAAATCTTATAACATTTTTACTTTATTAAATAATTTCTTCAATCTAACAAAGAGTTAAACATAGATTTGGACTATTAAAATTGAGCACCTGTGATGATATAGGACACATTATAAAAGACCGTTAGTGTTCCAAATTTAAATACAGGAATTTTGAAGTTGGCGCCAATTTTCGTGAGCAAAACATACAATTAGATGAACAAAGACCCACGGCGCTCGTTCATTTTTATCTCCACGATAATGAAAACCTATGTCGGTGTTAACATGTTATATATTCAGGGTACATGTGAGGTTAAGCAATGGTCATGTTATGTAATCACTCGCTCCGTGCATGAGGAGTAATGCATTTAAATGTTTGCTATTTGAGATGAGATTTCTAGAATGTTCTTCGTAATAGCCGTTTGGTTTACATTAACTTGTAAGCGCTTTATTTGAGCTTGTTTAACAATTGAACATGAACTGAAATTTATAGTGAGCGAGAAAGTTTTTTTTTTCTTTAAGATTTTGTTTTACGAGCAGAGCACAGATTATTATTATAACATCAATGGCATTTGCGCGTATGAGTTTGCTCGTTAAGTAACACTTCTTGTTTGACAGCTGTCATAATGACAGTTATATTGAGTCATTTGACAAGTGACAGGATGTCAGATTATGACATAAGGTGTTATTACATCTGTGGAAAAAAAAGTGCCGCGTAACTATTACAATTACATTACGAGTCGAATTATTTATAGCATTTATTGGATATTGATCGTTTTGACATTTTCATGTTATTATCGAGTAATAGAACCGAGTTTGGGGTTTTATTTACTTGGGTTGGTTTCAGTATAGATCAAAGGTCATCCAATCTCTATTTCATTATACATTCACATTATTTCAAGGGAAAATTCAGAGATTTTTTTTTGGAATAGTGTATATCATTGTAAATGTACCATTTCTCGATCCTTTTTCGTTTTATTAACTGTAATGGTTTTTGTTACGTGCCTTTATGTTAATGTGGATGCCATTACGAAGCCATTTTTTGTTTAATTTCAGACTTGATGAGGTTTTATGAGGGCCTTGAGGGTCAAAAGTCTTGCTGTTTATGACATATTAAAACTGTATCGTAAGTAACCGTAAAAAGGTTTTTCGGTTAATTAATTTTTTTGCATAAAATATGACGTGTCTGTTTAATATTCTGCAGCGCTACGTCAGAAATTCTCAAGGTAAAATTTAATCAGTGATTATTAATATGCTGCTATCATGATATCTATTAATTACTGTTATAAATGTAAATTTATTTCTGCCTGTTTGTTACGCTTTAACTGATAAACTACTAAACTAAATTTGTTTAAATTTGATATGAAGCAAGCTTGAGCTCCACGATGATGATTTTGGAAGTACAGAAAAAAATATCCTTTAAATACTTTGATTTCACAGTTGGCCCAGTGAATAGAACGCGTGCATCCTAATCGATTTCGGGTTCAAGCCTAGGCAAGCATCACAATGTATATATGCTTAATTTGTGTTTATAATTCATCTCGTGCTCGGCGGTGAAGGAAAACATCGTGAGGAAACCTGCATGTGTCTAATTTCATGGAAATTCTGCCACATGTGCATTCCACCAACCCGCATTGGAACAGCGTGGTGTAATATGTTCCAAACCCTATCCTTAATGGAAGAGGAGGCCTTAGCCCAGCAGTGGGTAATTATCAGGCTGTTACTTTACTTTACTTTTACTTTACTTATTAACAAATATTTGTTGACAATAATTTTAACTAAACTACAATTTTTAATACACGGCTTTATACATATATTTTCTTTTAGCCAATAAAATCCTCTACATATAGTGGTCCTGTGTGCCTTTTGATTGATTTCAGTAAAATGATTTTTCTGCAAGCAGCACTATAATAGATGTTATTCAGTTTGTTATACACATTTAAACTATTTTCTTACGTCACGTGGTACTTTTTTCTAAGTGATTTACAATTGTGGCAAACAAGGCAACTATTTCATCAATGCCACGATGAATGGAGGAGAAAAGAATAAAATCGATCGATCGTGATCACAAAATGGAGATGTTGTAAAAAATGTAATAGCAAAAGTTAGTTTAAAGCTGTATCTGTGTGTTTATATTTATGTCGATATTTAGGCCGCCATTTTGAATTTCCAAAGGCATAATTATTGCACTTTTGGAAGGCGTTTTATCAGTTTATTCTCAATTTATTATAATATAAAATGTGTAATTAATTGTACATGCTTCATGGTATAACGTTAATAGTCATATGAAGAAAACCATTAATTCATACAAAAAAATAAACAAAGAAGGAACCGAATACTTTATATAGATTTTTCCTAATTAGGGCTTTATATGAGCAAGCCTATCTGAGTGAATACCGACTATATATTCTATAAAGTACTTGGAATTGTTTTCGTGCGGCTTGAAATTTGAGTGAACCAGTATAACTACATGAAGAAGAAACATGACATTTTATGTCCCAAGAATGTTGTCGTATTGGTAATGTAAGAAAATCTAACTATTGGCAGTAATAAATATTAAAGTACCAATTACTATTGGCTGTGGTGACCAGTTCTCTTTAGGTGGACCAATTGCCAATCTACCTATCTAGTAAATATTATAAATGCGAAACTTTCTGAGGATGGATGTTTGTTTATGTTCACGGGAATGAATTGGGATGAAACTGTACACTTATATAGCTTATACATAAGAATAACATACGCTATCATCAAGATATTGTACATTTCTTTACTGAAATAAATCATATTCGTATATTGCTTGAGTTACTTTCAGGTACCGTGTTTTTATCATCGTTGAATGCACGCCAAAATGTACCTGTTAACGCTTGAAATGAAATTTGGTTAGGAAATAATTTAAGTTCTAGGGATTTTCCTCTTATAAATCATTCCTAATAGGGTAAAATATTGGTAGGATTTACGTAATAATATAAGTGTGATAATTGATGGTTCTCCAGTGGGTTTAACAATAATTTATTGAAACATATATTCTAGTCTAGTTCTTATATAGAGTGCTCTTTATATAAGAACTAGACTAGAATATCACCCACTGGATTTAGATTTACAGAGCCCACAACATAGATTTACGAAGTACGACTACACATCGCTAAACGGGCCGCCGTTTATGTCTAGAGATATTTATGTTCGTACGTTCTGCGTGGTAAGCCTTATGTAAATGCCTTACTCGTTAAATAGTCCAGTTTTTAACTGAAGTTTATAGAATTTATGCATCCAGTGTCGATAAAGTTCTTCACACAGGTGCTATACATATATGTATTATACATTTATTTATTGTCTGACAGTTCGGCAGTAGGGTATTAACGTATTAAAGTTACGGAACATTACCGATTTTCTGTACACATTTCTTAACTAGGTGTCGCCCATGGTTCGGCTCGCGTTTTAAGGTTTTGGTTGCCATGTGTTATGCAAAAAAAGTAGCCTATGTCCTGCCTTGGAGTTCAAATTTGCTTCATACCAAATTTCATTAAATTCGCTTCAGCGGTTTGGTCGTGAAATAGCAACAGACTGAGATATTTTTACATTTATAATACTAAGTATAGATTTTTCGTAACAGAAAATTCTTCTGATGTATTACAAAAGTGAGAAAAAATGTCACTGAAAGTGGTTGACGTTCTTAAGGTACGGCTTGAACAAGGGAACTAAGGATTCTTCTACCTTTGATTATATACATGTCTGGATAGACTTTCGAAGCTGAGAACGAATCGAAAATAAAGTGGTCATTGTCAGAAAAGTACACGCACACTAGTAAAATATTATCAGCTTTGTTGAGGATCAAGTATAGTTGTCACACACACTAAGATAAAAAGGTTTGGTAGTCTTTTATTTATAAGGGACATTTATATGACGACCTTTGTGGTCGAGACTTTTTCAACGATTTTCATGGGTACGCCACTCTGAGGTCTTGAGTTCGATTCCCGGCCTTGTCGATGTAGAAAAAGTTCATTCGTTTTCTATATTGTCATGGGTCTGAGTGTTTGCGGTACCGTTGTTCCTTCTGATTTTCCATAAGACAAGTGCTTTAGCTCAGGATCAGAGTAATGTATGTGATTTTGTCCAATATGGCAGATTTTTAAGGATTTTCTTGGAGCCTACAGCGATCGGGTAATAATCGTAATAGTCATAACAATAAAAGCAATTTATAAACCAAAATACAATTTTCTCTCATTAGTTTTTTATGTAATGTAACATCAAGCCATGTAAACTTAATTGGATCGTTACATTTTATAGTGTGTAATATACGTTCATAACTGCGTTATTAGTGCATTACAATCTTATGAACTTAGGGCGCCTACAGACTTACATAAGAATAAATATATCGTTAATATTTATTGAATTTTAAAGTTAGAATATTAAATTCTATTATTATAAAACTATTACAGCGAGCCAAGATTGCCATGTGGTTAGAATAGGTGTATCTTAATCGACGATTACGGGTTCAAATCATCATCATCATCACGTGCTTGGCTGAGAAAGAAAACGTTGTCAGAAAACAAATTGTCAAATTTCAACTTGTTAAATAGCTCCGATTCAACGAAAATAGGTAGAACGCTTATCCAATTTGTACGTTCTTCTATTTTTAAATTTGTATAACTGGTCCTGTGACTGACGTTTACGTTCACTGAATTTCAACGGCGTCTTATTCGGTAATAATTCACCTCGTATCTCACTAGTCAAATGTTGACTTTTATCATTTTGATATGTGGGTCGTACATTTTACTATTTCTATAATAAATAGTACATACCGCATTGTGACATCGAAATCATTCGAAAGTCACCATAAATTTCGAGCATAAATGAACGTATATGCCCGCGTAATCGCTGGGCTATAAGGGCTCATTTCGCCTCATTAATGTTAAGAATACATTATAAAAAAGCCTTCAAAACTTTGTTAGTTATTAGTATGTTATCCCACTGCTGGGAAAAGACCTCCTCTCCCTTTGAGGAGCAGGTTCGGAACATAATCCAACACGCTTTTCCAAGGCAAAACTTCATTGAAATTAGACACATGTTTACTCACGATATTTTCCTTCACCGACGAGCACGGGATGAATTATAAACACTGATCAAGTACATGAATATTCAGTGGTGCTTGCCTTTGTTTGAACCCGCAATCATCGGGTTAGACGCACGCGTCTCCATCTAACAACTGGGCCATCTTGGCTCTGGTGCTATCTATTAGTATAAAAATATTTTTTTTTGCGTTTAATAGCCCAATTCTCGAGGAAGATAATAGGCTATTTACTATCACGCTAAAGCGAACAGGGGCGGAACAGGAAGGCTTAACGTGCGTGAAGCCACGCGAAGCAGCTTGTAATTCATATTAATTCAACGGCTTTACTACGAATCATGATTTACGAGTCGAGGTTTTATGAACGGAATAAATATTAGTCTAAATCACTTTGCGCATAAAATTAGTATAAATCTTTATTATATTATAAAGCGTGGCGAGTTTGAGTGTTCGAATGCATTAGCCTCAGGAACGAAAGGTCGCATTTGAATAATTCTTCATGCCACTCTAAAAATAGATACTGTTTTATGTAATGAATAAAATCGTGCTCAACTTCTTTCGTCGGTTATTCTCAGGAATGTGTAATGTTTGTATATTGAATAAAGGGTTTTTTTAATTTCGTTATATTGTTAGTTTATTAATGTCAAAATAAACGTATTCAAGTAGGCTTTTGCTGCTTGTAAAATTATAATTTTCAGAAGTGTATTTAACGTATAACTACCGCTAGCTTCCTAATCCCTTTCAATTTATAATATTAGATATAAAAATAACAAAAACATAGATATAAAATGGTGGCAGAAATTTTTGAGTCTGGGCTCCACTCACTCGATAATACTACCATCAAATAGCAACACTTAGTATTATTGTGTTCCTTTTCAAAGGGCGAGTGAGCCAGTGTAACTACATATATAACATCTTCATTCCCAACGACAGCGGTGTTAATCCACCAAAAAAATACAACAATTTAATAAATAATATTTTAGTCTGTGGTTGTCCTAATAGAGTGACATTTGCTCTGTGTCATCACATTCATTACATTTGCATTTAAATTGTCCGTCCGTCTGCATTTGAACGTCTGTTGAATTCAAGTGACATATTTATAGCCATACATTCCATTTCATGTGTCTAATTTCTGTTTATAATGAGTAATATTTGATAGTCGAAGGTATTATTAACTTATTTCAAAGATAGGAGATAAAGGGTAATGATCTTGAGGTATTGAAAGAGAAAGAAGATTTCGTTGAAGTAAAAATCACTTCGGTAGTAAATAGAGTACTCTTTTACTTAGTTTATTTTGTGTATTTTTAATTAATAATGTTATTAGTATTAGAAATAACAGCGAGAAGAAAATTAATCTACATACATTAATCCTTAATATCCTTAAATCCTAAATTCTATATTATATTGAGCATTAAATTCAACGTACTCGTTCAAATTCTAATTAATTATAAATATATTTAGACTAACATAAATTTCTAATCATATTTTCATTAACATTGAAATGTAATAGCACTATATTCTCCCGAAAATAGATTACTCAGACAATACACACACTCTTTGCACAGGATAGCCTGCCTGTCTGGGTAGATGCCACCCACTCATCAGTTATTCTACCGCCAAATAACAGTACTTAGTATTGTTATGTTCCGGTTGGAAGGGTGAGTGAGCCAGTGTAACTAAAAGTACAAGGGACATAATATCTTAGTATCCAAGGTTGGTGGCACATTGATGATGTAAGGTATAGTTAATATTTCTTACAGCTTCATTGTCTATGAGTGATGGTGACCACTTACCATCAGGTGGCCTATATGCTCGTCCGCCAACCTATACCATAAAAAAAAAGTCGTGTTCCCAGTTATCACAATCATTAACTTGGTTGTTAAACCTGTGTGATTAGGTACCACTCCTCATTAATTTTACCGACAAACAACAATATATACTTCTGTTTTGTGTTTTAGCTTGACGTTGAAGACGACTAACTATAATCACAAGGGACAGGGATCTTACTTTCCAAGCTTGGTAGCTTATAGATAATATATATATAAGTATAATTTGGTAAAATACTAAAATCTTTGGGCAGCAATGACTACTTACCTTCGAGTGGCCCCATTATCTGTATGTTTTTTCTGTCATCTATATTAATATTATAAATAAGAAAGTAACTCTGTCTGTCTGATGTTCTTTCACGACTAAACCGCTGAATCAAATTTGATAAAATTTGGTATGAAGCAAACTTGAACTATAAGGAAGGACATATTTCTTTTTATGTCTAACACATGACAACCAAAATCTTAAAACACGAGCCACGCCACGTGTGAGTGCCAGTACTTCAATATATCAGTTTAAGAAAAAAACTTTATTCAATAATACATCTAAACCTTCCACATAAATCACTTAGTCCATTAGTAATAAAGGTAATAGGCACTCCACTTCTTTTTCTGTGCTATGAAAACGAATACAAAATTTCATAACGATCGATGACGAGATTTTAGCTGTTAAGAAGTGTATGTGTGGATGAACAAACTCACATTCACTTTTATTTATAAAAAAATATACATAATTCTCAGTTCGAATATAGAACATTTTTTAATATATTATATTCAACATACTTTAAAACCATAAAAGCGTGTAAAATATTTAATACTGTAAGCATTTTCACTCAGTGAGCGAAACATTTGTCTGTAAAATATATGCTACGCTACGAGGCGCTACGTTCGTAGCTTAGCGTGCAAGATGCTACAATGATCTACGAGTAACGACGAAACGTAACACAACGGTTGAAATAAACTTTCAAGCAAATTTAATACCGGATTTGCTGTCTCAAAATTATTATTATTTATACTAATATTATAAATGTCAACGTAACTCTGTCTGTCTGTCTGTCTGACGTTCTTTGACCACCAAACCACTGAACTAAATTTGATGAAATTTGGTATGAAGGAAATTTTAACTCCACGGAAACACATAGATTTCTTTGCTTAGCATATGACAACCAAACCTCTTAAACGCAAGTGAGGCCACGGGCGACAGCTAGTAATTCATATTTTAAATCAAATCTTCAATCTTATGGTTTAAAATGAGAACGTCAGAATTATCTGACTTATGACCTAGTTACTATACGAGTGCAGAGATTTCTAGACGATTCCTGATAAGCTACCATATTACATGACTTTATTATATTATACTAGAGAGCTGAAGTAAATATAAAACAATATTGCCTCATTCTACGTCTGTGTCGAAATCAAGTCAATTTTATAGAACGTGCCTGTATTTCACTCTGAGGGATACGTGATTATCATATGAAAGGATATTGCATTTTCCTCTATATTGCAAACCCCCAAAAGACAAGTTCCATGAGACTCAAATTGTGTTATTTTAAGTCTGTCTCGCTTTCACACCAAAACTCCTGTACCGACTTAAATGAAACTTGTTACACAAATAGTTTAGACCCTAAGAAAGGCTACTAACTAACTACTACTACTTTTTAATTGGAAAAATGTGTTGTAGGAATTCTCACATCAATATAATATTTTAAGTTAATTTGTAAATATATTCCTATTTTCTACGGCAGCAAAGCCGCGGATAATAGCTAGTGTGAACATAAATCAAATTGAATATTATTAATATAATGGAATATTTGTGTATGAGGTTTTCTCATACATGACCATGACCAAACCATGGACCCAACGAACTAAGTCTTTCGGTGTATCAGATTTATACAGAACCCATATCATTTTTTTGTTATTAATATCAAAGCAAAGTTACTTATATTTAAGGGTATCCAATTGGATGTAACTATCGATATCGAGATTGACAGAGTTACATGAGGTCCAGACATAAAACGCGAATGTCAAATTGAAGAATAATCCTTTGAAGTCGAAATTAATCAGAGCACATGCACTCAAAGGCTTCTACGTAAAGATTAATTTGCAACGCCAGCACGAATCTATCATTTAGTTCCGCACGACGTGACTTAACAAGCAAAATCAATTGATTGACTTTGACCACGAGACCAATATTGACGTGACTCCGTGACCAGTAGATCCCAGTCTAGATAGACACAGTAATATCAGGTATAAGTCACATTCATTCGAGAGAGTGATCATCAACATATACAATATTGTAAGGTAAGTGATGTTGGTAGGAAATGAAAATACAGATGACATGATTAAATTATTTAATGACACCAGCTAGGTGGTAACTTTACTATAGCTGTTGTATATATATGTCGCTACACGTTTCAAATCTAGTATAACGTCAATTAAATCACAGTGTAATATAAATCTATGCGAAGAAAGTTCTTATTTAAAACCTGTTGAAAAGTCAATGTTCTTAAAAAAGGCAACTACCTCTAAAATTACCAAAATAATAAACAGTCTGCATTCCAATAAAGCGCCAGGTATAGATGGCATAAGAACATCGGACATTAAACCTATATCTGAAAAGATTGCGTATGCAATAACAAAATTAATAAATCAAAGTATCGCAACTGGAATCTATCCCGATGAATTGAAAACCGGATTAGTTAGACCGATTTATAAAAGTGGTGTAATTTTAGATTCTGGAAATTACAGACCGATAACTATGCTCCCGATTATTGATAAAGTTGTAGAATCTCATATTAGTCAGAACATACATACATTTTATAGGGACCACAATATAATTTCAACAAAACAATATGGGTTTCAACCTAAAAGAAGTACAACACAGCTTTTGTCAAAACTTACCGACGACATACTAGACCGTTTACATAACAAGGAGCATATTTTAATAATATTTATTGATTATAGTAAAGCTTTTGACACATTGCAACATGACACTCTAATTAAAAAACTAGATAACACAGGGGTAAGGGGGCCATTACTAAAATGGTGTCAAAATTACCTGAAAAATAGAATATATAAAGTTAAAATTGGTACGTCTTATAGCGAGAGCGTAAACGTTAATGAGGGAACAGCTCAAGGTTCTGTACTCGGTCCCCTGCATTACTTGGCTTATGTAAATGATATACATAATATATTATCAAAATGCGATGTGTATCAGTTTGCAGACGATACTTGTCTTATATCATCCCATAAAGAAATAGAAAATGCTCAACTACAAATTCAAGCTTATTTTAACAGAATTTGTAAGTGGTCACATGACAACGGACTTGTATTAAACGCAGCTAAAACGAGCTTAATGCATATACATTCAAATCATAATAAAACAAATACTCTGCCAAGAATTATTGCTCATGATCATCAATGTTTACACAATTATAATTACATTGCATGCACTTGTCCAGATCTAAAATTATTAAACGAACAAAAATATTTAGGTTTGATGGTTGACAATAGATTTAATTGGAACAAGCACGTCTCCAAAGTATGTGATAAGCTAAGAATTTTTATGTCTAAATTATACGCAATTAAAAGTAAGATACCGTATTCTATTTTGTTAATTATGTACAAAACTCTAGCGGAGAGCATCATAACTTACTGTTTGACTAGCTACGGTAGAACTTATAAGTCATACTTAGACCAAATTTATAACTTGCAATATAGAATCTTAAAAATCATTATTCCTATTAAAATACAACAAAAAATAAAAAATAAAATATCTCTTTTTAAATTTTGTAATGTCTTACCAGTCCACTATCTAGTTGATTATTTAATACTTTCAGAAAAATATTTTGATTCGGAGTTGAAAAATCCAATAAAACACAAAATTACTACAAGGCAAGTAAGCAACAAAATACTATTATTACCAATTACTAAAAATTTTTATGGAAAAAGAACATTGAAGTATAGAGTACCATATCTAATAAATAACTTACCATCAGAAATAAAAGAAAAAATAAACGAAAAAAATATTAAAGTTACCCTAAAAAAATATTTTCTACAGAAATTAAAATAAATAAATAAAAAAGAAAAATCACTATTATATTTACTGAGTTTTGGAATCATCCTTTATTTATACGACGACGGTCGAACAGGTATTGGGCGATGCAGTGCAGTGAGGACATACAATAATAACTTATTATAGCTATCAATAGCTAGATCAGAATATAGACATCCCGTTCTCTCACTCCTCGCGGCCCATGAACTGGCTGGCCGGGTTGATTTGTGTTACATTTAATGTAATTTATAACTACCAACAAAATCGTCATCGTTGCGAATGTGTTCTGATGCCAAGACAAACCTAAAAAAGGTTTAATGGCATTTGTAATGTAATTGTATATTTGTTTTTATTAACACTGATATTAAATAAATAAAAAAAAAAAAAAAATATCCTTCAAATATTTTAAGTAATACGGAAATAGAACGTCTTCCTATAGTTATTTTACAATAACTAATATATACATGTACTTTATTATATACCACACAGAGAACATAAATAAATGCAACATAACTACAGTCTAAATAAAACGGCGGACAATTTTGCATTATCGCTACATAGCGATCTCTTCCAGGAAACCAATTAAAAGGATCTTCAAGTAAATTCGATTATTTTTGTTATTAAAATTTTATTGTTCACAATTAACATAAAAATATATTCCACACCAAAAAAAAAGAAAAATGTCAAGTCTCTTCCCTTATTATTTTTCCGTTGCCATAGTTACATAATTAAAAGTAATAATGTAACTATGGCCAGTTATAACTTATGAATTTAAAAACTTATTAGTATATATATTACATAGTTATTAAATAAATACATCATAAAATAATATCTTGGCTAATTAACCTTACAGCTCGGCCATCCTATCTTAGTGGGTCCTCCCACTAGCTCATATAATTTTACATAGGAAGGAAAAAAAATAAAAAGCAAAAAAAAAAAACAAAACAGAATAATGCTAGCTTAATTAAGGTCTACAATTAATTATAATATATAGAACATACATTGGCCCAAAGACATCATATAAGGCGGGTAAAAGTTAATTACAAATCGTAACAGCAATATTGTCAATTTTTAGGCTATTTATACAAATGATATAAATTTATTGATTGCATATTAAGCATTACCACCTGAAAATCTATGTCAAAATCAGTAACATAATCCATAATCACATTTCGAATTCATTTAGTACATCATATTCATGTATCATATTCTCATTATATAATAATTATCATATTCACAAATCTGTATCATAATTCAATTTCATCAATAATACTTCTACATTCTCATTCTCTATTTCTTTTTCTTGCGCAATTTGTCACAGTCTAAGGTCATCTGTGCGACACCGTTATCATGGTGCCATTCATTTTCTGCACTGACCAGTCACGACAACTTACGCTCAGGTCTTAAAAACTATCTTGCAATCATATTTGCGACATCAATTTCTGAATGCCATTCATTATCTGCACGGATTGCTCATATGTTTTAAATATACATCCAAATATCAACATTCTTAGTAATGACACACACTACTTCAATTCATTAACTTAAATCTTAAATAAAAAAATAACATTGGAAAAATTTGATCAACTGAAAATAATAATCGTAAATAATCAATTGTTTATTGTATTACACACTTTAAAATTATATTTTGTTTTATACTTATTATTCTATCTCTAAATCTCTCACTCTCAAATTTCTGAACTCTCACTCTGATCACTATCACTGCTATCACTGGAGTAACCTTTATAATTCGTCCACGGATAAATTTTGTCTAACACGACAATATTCTCATACCTCTTGTTACCTCTTTTTGTTAATAGAGTATCTTCAATGAGAAATCTGTCATTTGGTAATATCTTAAGGATCCTATAAGGGCCTTGAAATTTAGGGAAATCACGTAGGGAAATCACAAAAACTTTGTGATTTCCCTACGTGATCTTTGTCTATTACGGTTCTTTTTACTCTAACCAAATCACCTACATTATATTGCCTCTGACATGTCCTATGCTTATCAAACTGTTTCTTAGCATATTCCTGCTGTTTTTCTATTCTCTTCCTAGCCTCTGACCTTAACCTATCTAATGCATCACCCTCAATTCGTTCAGTTGTATCAGTAATTACGTCGGCTAAAATATTTTCAGCCGCATTCATCAGTCTGCATCCAAATAATAGCTCTGAGGGGCTTTTCCCTGTTGTTTTATTAACAGTTGTATTAATACCTAACTGAACTTCTCCGATATAGTCATCCCATATATTATCATTCCCGCCATGACATTTTGCACTCAGAGCATCAGATATGGTGCGATTAAATCTCTCGACCTGTCCATTCGCTCTAGGGGTTGCCACTGCATTCAGAATGTGTTTTATTTTTAATTGATTAGTAAAATTTTTAAATTTTGCGCTTGTAAAACAAGTACCGCGATCCGTTATAAGACGAGAAGGAACACCGAAATAGCTAAAGTGTTCTTTAAATACTTTTATTGCAGTTATTGATTTTGTATCTCTTACAGCTCGAATATTTATAAATTTCGTAAAAGCATCAACAATAACGAGTAGGTACATGTTACCCCTCTTAGAACGAATAAACGGGCCCAAATGATCAGCATGAAGCGTATGAAATGGCTTCTCTAATTTAGGAATGGGATGAAGCATTCCTTCCTTGGCTCCCCCAGGTATCTTATGATGAGCGCACTCTAAACAAGCTGCGACATATTTCTTAACGAATTTACGCATTTTTGGAAACCAAAATGTGCCTCTAATACGGTTCAAAGTTTTTTCGAAACCAAAATGACCAATATCGTCGTGGTTCATTCGCAATACTTGCCACCTACAGCCCCTTGGCACCACCCATCGCAAACCCTCATCTAAAATTTTGTACACATAATTACCCTTTAGCTGATAATTATTACGCACATCAGCTACTAGTTTTGTCTTATCATCCTCTAATATGTCTCTCATGCGCTTTATTTCACTATCATCTGCTTGCACAGTAGCAATCCAATCTCGAATTTCATCTACATGTAAAACATCAAGAACATGTTCGGTGTCCATATCAGTGGGCTCACAAACAGGTCCACGACTAAGCGCATCTACGTGAGCCATATTCGAACCCGGTCTATACTCTATTTCGCAGTTATATTCTTGAAATTGAATCCACCAACGCGAAATTCGTGGTATAAGATCCCTTTTTGTTAGCGTAGTACGAAGAGCATTACAATCAGTGACTATTTTAAATTTTAGCCCTAATAAATAAACCCGAAAGCGATTCAATGACGCGACAACTGCTAAAGTCTCTAATTCAAAGGCGTGAAACTTTTGTTCATCGACTGAAGTTTTACGGCTATAATACGCTACAGGCCTCAGTAAACCGTTTGTATCCCTTTGCAGGAGAATTCCAGCAATACCTAATTTTGATGCATCTGTGTGCAGTTCAGTTTCTAAATTTTGGTTATATAACATTAATATTGGACGTTCAACTAACTTTGCTTTTAATATTCTAAACGATTCAGACTGTTCAGTCGTCCATTTCCATCCAAATTTGGACCGTAGTAGGTCTGTCAATGGACGGGTGATAAGCGCAAAGTCTTTTACAAATCGACGAAAGAAACTGGCCAGCCCTATAAAGCGCCTGACATCATGTACATTCCGCGGGGTTGGGAAGTGATCAATAGCTAACGTTTTTCGCGTTCCTGGACGTATCCCTTGACCACTTACTTGAAATCCTAAAAAATCTAATTCAGTACAAAGAAAGCTGCATTTCTTTATTTTAAGGGTAAGTCCCGCGTCTTTTAAAAGTTGAAGCACCTCCTTTAGTCTTCTTATTCCTTGATCAAAAGACTCTGAAGGAATTAACACGTCATCCATATATACAATTGTATAATTAACTTTCGATAATATTTTATTCATAGTCCGTTGGAAAATTGAAGGTGCATTAGCTAACCCAAAAGGCATACGTTTAAATTGATATTGCCCATCGGGTGTCACAAACGCAGTTTTATGCTGTGAATGCACTGCCACTGGGATCTGATAATAACCAGATGCAAGATCGAGACTCGTAAATAAAGAATTCCCAGCTAATCTGTCTAGCTGATCTTCAATCAGCGGTAACGGATAGTGTTCTTTTTTTGTTTTATTATTTAAAGCACGATAATCGACACATAATCTGCTTTCACCTGTCTTTTTCTTTACTAATAAAACCGGACTAGCGTAGGATGAGTTAGACTCACATACTATGTCCGCGTCGATCATTTCCTTAACCATGGATTGAACTAACTGACGTTCCGGAAAAGAAAGTCTGTACGGGCGGTAAACTACTGGCTGCGTATCATTTAAATCTATTTCCATTTGAACCACATTAGTCAACCCTAAGTCCCGTAAATTTTCTGAGAAACATGTATCATAACTTTTAAGTACCTCTTTAAGTCTGTTAACTTCATCCTTGTTAAGTTGCTTACCATGATTTATAGATGAACTAGTCTCAGGATTATCAAAATCTAATAAATTTATACCATACCAGTGTACCCTGACTTAAACAAATCGTATTATCACTAAAGTTTTGAACCAGTATTTTACCCTCGCCACAATCTATATTATACTCACCCGGCATCAAATAATATTCGTTATTCAACGTACCCCGTATAGAGCCACTAATGCGAACCGACCCCGAATACTTATTCGTGGAAATACATGGTAAAGCAAACATTTCTTTAGAAGGTAAAATAACATCTGTTTTCAAAGTTAATTGCAATTTAACTGAACAATCTCGCGTAAATAGTAAGGAATTTGTAGTTTTAATAATAGTTATACCGGGTTTCTCAGTGAAACTGTGTCCAATAAGAACTGAATATTTTATAACACTGTCGTCGACAATATACGCATTGACTTCTTCTACGATGTCCTGAATTTGAATCGTTACGTTAGAGACACCCATAGGCATCACTATGCTATTACCTATACCCTTCATAGTTGGTAAGTTACTATCAGTCCACACGATTCCTATCCTCACTGCTTCACTGTGTCGAATCAACGTACATTGGCTGCCTAAATCCACGTAACCTTGAATAGGTGCACCATTGAGTTTTAACAAAATTAAATATTTACTGTCATTAGTCGTATTTGTCTCGATACGCATTACATCTTTATCATTAGATTTTTCAGCCTTACTAATAGAATCGGAAGGTAGTCTAGGACAATTGGTAGATAAGTGACCTAATCTATTACAAATATTACATTTTAATATCTTTTTCGAGCATCTAGAACTAAAATGCCCAGCTTCATTGCAATTAAAACATACAATTGACTTATTATTTTGAGATCTAGAGGTCCTATTTTCGGTGTTACTTGTTATTTGCCTAGCTCTATTTATAGACATCAAGGAGATAGTATTATTACGCTTATCTTGGTTCATTTTAGTTTTGTCAAATTCGCGAGGTTGCTGCTTAATTGATTGAAAATATTTTAGAACTTGTTCAGGTTCTTGACACTTTGCAGCTTTCGCACCTAACCTCAAGGATCGATCCTCAATACCGTACAGTAAACAATCTACCGCTCGTTTACCCTGTATTTCACATCTATTTAATAAATTAATTTTTTCATAAAAGTAATGTTCCAATGAGTCGTTAAATTTGACACGTTTTGATAGCATCTCAGTTAATAACTCAGCATAGTCTTCACTAGTTGGAAATGATTCCTCTAACTTGGTTTTCCATTCGGGCCACGAATACGACATGGATGGTAGAGCTTGATACCACGTCTTCGCAACCCCTGTCAGTTTAGGCAATGCGTAATGAATAATCTGCTCTTCCCCCCAACCGTAAAGACGCGCACAATCTTCAACCTTTCTGATCCACATAGACATAGTCTGGCTCTTGACCATAGGGTCAAAATCGGGAATCACATTACCCAGCATGGGAAATTTATTACTCTGAGGTCGACTGTTGCCTAAAAGTTCTACTAATGAGGCAAGAATTGTTTGTGTGTCATTATTAAGAACATTAGTAGTACTCACGTGACCAGAAGCTGAAGGTGTACGACGCTCACCGCTGTACTCTAAGCATCCGCTGCGGCCTGTCCCGCTGCATCTTCCGGCGGAGCCTCGGCGAAGGCCACGACGTCGATGGCCAGAAACTGGAGATGTATGACGCTCGCTGCTAGAGTCTGAGCGTCCGCCACGATCGTTCCTGTTGGGTCTGCCATCCGAGTCCCGGCTGAGGCGACGTCGATTCTGTCGTTTACAGCTGCTGCTTCGACTGCGACTTCGGCTACGGCTGCTTCTGCGGTTCGATTCGTCTCGACGTCTCGTAGACTGTTCTCGAAAACTGCGACTTTTAGCACGAGGGAATTCTAAAGAACAATCGTTTGATCGCATTGTGCGGTGCTCGTGCATTCCGCTTCGGTCACGACGACGTTTACGCCGCCTGTGCTCGCTTTTTTTAGTAACTTCATTCATTGTTACGGAGATACTTTATCGACAATATCTATGCAACACCTTTAATTGGTGATTAGTTATCGGCCATATACTGAATATTGTGGGCGCAATACCTTTATCCACTTCTGAGATAAAAGGATCTTCAAGTAAATTCGATTATTTTTGTTATTAAAATTTTATTGTTCACAATTAACATAAAAATATATTCCACACCAAAAAAAAAGAAAAATGTCAAGTCTCTTCCCTTATTATTTTTCCGTTGCCATAGTTACATAATTAAAAGTAATAATGTAACTATGGCCAGTTATAACTTATGAATTTAAAAACTTATTAGTATATATATTACATAGTTATTAAATAAATACATCATAAAATAATATCTTGGCTAATTAACCTTACACAATGGTGTAGGATAGGACAGCTTATAAAATATGAGGTGGTGTTGTAATAATAAATAAAATAGCATTAATTTATAAAAAAATATAAATAAATTTAAATGTAGAATAAGCATTATATATCAATAAATAAATTATAGAACAAAACAATAGAAAAATACTATTATCCTGTCCTGTCCTGTTAATCCTGTTGTCGAGGTTATTTCTGAAGTTTTGATGCATTGGTGATATGAGGAATGATTAGTATCTTTTACCAATGCCCAAACATGCTCCAAGTATGGGTTTAATTAACATAAGAATTAACAACATTAAATGCTTAAATATATATATACAAATATGAACTAAAACTAGTTACTGTATAAATCTTGACCGCGTGGAATGGTGGCAAGAATGCTAGCAGTATTGGTGACAAAGTACCAACAGGGTGCCCATTTGCCTACCTATAAAAACATAGATTTACTAGAATTGTTTTAAACTTTATTTTTATTTCAAAATTAATTAAAGTAGCTACGATTTTTTAAATAAATACCTATGTAATTACTTTAAATTTGTATCCATTTGAATAAAGTAGCGCGGTATAACAGGCACTCTTGTCATTGAAACGAAGTGCCTTTGTCCCTCTCATCCTTACTTCAATGATAATAATTTTTAAAGGTATGCCCTCGGGAACAACCCTCTAGGGTCTTTATAGTTTCATATTTAAAGAAAAGATTTGTTAAAGTTATTTTGTATTCTGTTGAATTTTACTAATAATGTTATATAAATATTCCAATTACCTTACAGATTAGGTATGTATATGTATAAGTAAGACCTACTAATGCTTAGGATAGTAAAATATCAAGAGGGCGAAAGAAATAAAACGGTTCTTTTTTTAAATCTAATATCCAAATTTTCAATATTAAAATAATAGTCAGGAGGCTATTTATTTATTCGTAAGATGCGATATCTAATCAGTTGCATAATAAACATTTGCAAATTAACGTTTCTTTAATTTAGCAAAAGAAGAGTTTGTTACGTTTTAAAACATTATAACATCCCCCTTTTAAAGATTAACGGAGTAGGTATATATGGGAAAGTAACAAGAGCTTCTCTTTTTGCTTCTTGAATAAAAAATCTATAGTAATATTATATACGTGAAAGTAACTCTGTCTCTGTCGCTCTTTCACGAATTTGATGAAAATTGGTATTAAGCAAATTTGAGAAAGAGTCGAGATGGCCCAGTGGTTAGAACGCGTGCATCTTAACCGATAATTGCGGGTTCAAACCCAGGCAAGCACCGCTGATTCATGTGCTTAATTTGTCTTTATAATTCATCTCGTGCTCAGCGTTGAAGGAAAAAATCGTGAGGAAACCTGCATGTTACAAATTTCATAGAAATTCTGCCACATGTGTATTGTACCAACCCGCATTGGAACAGCGTGGTGGAATAAGTTCCAAGCCTTCTCCTCAAAAGGAGAGGAGGCCTGTCGCCCAGCAATATGAATTTACAGGCTGTTGTTATTGAGAAAGGACACAGTCAACTTTTTTGCCTAATACATGACAACCAACATCCTAAAACGCGAGAGAAGTCACGGGCGACTATTAGTATAAAAATAAATTGCGAACTTCAAAAATGTTTCAAAATTTTCCAAACAAATATTAATATTCGCCAATCAAAAAGAGTGCCGCATTCCGTCGTGTGTGACGTTTTTTCTTGAAAATATCAGCTGAGCACGTATCACGGAGCTTCCGTTCAGGGATTGTAATCAAAATAGTGATTGCTTATATCCTGGTATGTGCACGTTACTACTTTGCTAGAAAATGAAGTAGTACCAGGACAAAAAGTTAAAGTATATAATTTATGTAAAATTCTGCTTGAATTGTTTATTTTTCTGTGAAGAGATTACATGAAAACCATTACTTTTATTAATACAATTAAATAGTATTCTAGTATAAGATAAAGAAAGTCAACAATAGTAAGTACAAAAATAATACTTGATTATGAAAGAATGATGGATGGTACTGTACTTTCTCTAATAAATTTCAAGCGTTGACAATAACTTGAATAATATTTATCAATTTCATTTAATTTAAATATAACCTCCTTAATATAATTCTTGGAAAGAAAAAACTACTGTCTCTCTTGCAACTTAAACTGTAAAGCTTGTGTGCTAAAGGTTATTATACAATTAGTACGTTCATGGTTGATAGCATTCATCATATGTAACATTCAATATATGACAATTTTACTCAAAAGCTCGCTGACTTATCTTCTCAAGACAGGGATTATCATCCGAACCGATGGTACTGTTCAGTTTGACAATTAATAAGTAAATGAAATGAAACTCGTATATATTGAATAAAGGCATTTGTTTTGTAGGTTCATTACATTGTGGAATATTGACGACTTAAAAATATTTCTAAGGGTTTCTCGAATGAAGTTTATTTAATTGTTTTCTCATATTGTTGTGTGATATGTAGCATTCAATTGCATTCCGGTATATCAGCGACAATTTTAAAGAAAAATTTTATATACTTTGCAGCAGAACAAAGAGAAATCTTGTTTGGAAACATTTTGCAGCTCGTATTTCCCGTCACATGTTATTATGTTAGCAATCTCGTTGTTCCCTCAGTTCCAAGTATTGCAGCACTCTGATGCACTTTGTCGTCATCGTAACATATTTTTTCTACTTATACGAGCGTAGAGAGCCGAGATGGCCCAGTGGTTAGAACGAGTGCATCTTAAGCGACAATTGCGGGTTCAAACCCAGGCAAGCACCACTGAATATTCATGTGTGCAGTTTGTGTTAATAATTCATCACGTGGGACACATATTAAGGAAACCTGTATTTGTCTAATTTTATAGTAATTCTGCCACATGTGTATTGGAACATCGTATGGGAACAGCGTGGTGAAATATGTTCCAAACTTTGTCCTCAATGAAAGAGGAGGCCTTAGCCCATCAGTGGGAAATTTACAGGCTGTTGCTGCAAACGAGCGTATAATTTAACTACTCTACTTTCATCTTGCACTGCACGCTGAAGAAAAATATCTTGAAAAGCCCTACATGTAAAGGACTCAATTCTGCCACGTTAATAAAAATCCATACTGGTGTAGCGTTGTGTAAAAGCTCAACCCTTCTTAAAGCTTTTATTCAGTAGGAACATGATATACTCGTAAATATTATTTTAACACGAAAATAATTTTGTCTCATTATCATTTAATTTAAAATATTCGAAGCTGTTTTTGTATAGATATCAAATACATCGAAATAAAAATAAAGCATCAACATTTTGTAAATTACAAAAGAGTTGGTAACTTTAGACTTCTTTGTCATAATACTCGTTAAAAGTGACCCTTGTTTTTTAAAAGAGATCGATGAAAGGAAATGTACAAAAAAACTCTTTTGTTTTACATTTTTGGATGTTTCAATGAATTGAGTAAAGTAAGATGAGCTGAGATGGCCGAGTGGTTAGAACGCGTGCATCTTATCCGATGGTTGCGGGTTCAAGCATAGGCAGGTAGCACAGATTTTTCAAGTGCTTAATTTGTGTTTACAATTCATCTCATGTCCGGCGGTGAAGGAAAACATCGCGAGGAAACCTACAAGTGACTAATACGAGTCAACGAAATTCTGCTACAAATATATCCACTGGAACAGTGTGGTAAAATTTGCTCCTTCCTTCTTTCCTTAAGCCTTCTCCTCCTCAGAGAAGAGGCCTTAATCCAGCAATGGGAAATATATAGGCTGTTAATGTAATGTAAAAAAGCCTTAAATTAAGAGTGTAAAATTTCTACCTAGTAAATATAATAAAATAAGCATTTATTTCTGAAATATAGGCATTTAAATAATCCATAATATTTTGGAATATTGTTTTTGAATTTGTCTTTTAAAAATCCTCTTTTATAATATAAATTCATACTCTTTTTGTCCCTATTGTAAACATTGGCTTATCAAAAAGGTTGACTTTTAGATAATGCCGTGATGGCGTTAAGTCCGCCCTTTGTTCCATGTTATACATACACAGTAAATCAAGCTTTATCATATAAATTTTTGCTATATGCGGCACATCTCATGGACTCATATATAAATATTCTCTTTAACTCTTTAAGTCACACTTAACTAAATATAAAAATATTATTTCTTGTCACAAAACTTAAAAAAAAATTACCTTCACAATCTGGAATTTGAATTTCGAATCTCGGTAAACAGCCATATAAGTTAACCATTACATCAAAAAGCAGTTATTAATTGTATATAATATACAGTTTATTTATGTTTTTTTAAATTTGGTTCTCTTTAAAGTAAGCTATTTAGCCGTTTAAATAGTTTTATATAAAGAGTATTTTATTTCTATTAAAGCAACTATCTTCAGCGAAGTATCATGTGTGAAACCATTTTGTTAGGCAACTTACTTCCCGTGAGAACTATTAGCAACCTCCACCTGATCTCTACACATGCCATTTTTGTTCCTATCACATATAATATAAGTGTTATATTCGCGTGTGTAATACCGAGGATAATTTAATCAAGAGGCATCACTGACAAGTATGCACTTAGGATTGAGTTTCAGCGTTAATAATTAAAAAAGTTTTTATATTCACTCATAATAGAGATAACTGTAGCAATTATGAGGTTATTTGCTTAGTAATCTAGCTCTAATGGGTAGCTATAGAGAAAAGCGGTTTATGAAATAGTGGGTTTAAATCCAAGATCATGACAATGAAAGTTTTTGAGTTTTCCCAACAGAACAAACGTAACGTAGGTAAACGTCTGTGCCAACTAAAGTGTCACACTCCATTTTGATGAACTGTGACGTAGTTTGATGTACTATTTGATGACCTCCGTGGTCGAGTAGTGTGTACACCGGTTTTCAATGGTATGCCACTCCGAAGTCTTGTGTTCGATTCCCGGTCGACTCGATGTAGAAAAAGTTCGTTAATTTTCTTGTTGTCTTGGGTCTGGGTGTTTGTTGTACTGTCGTTACTTATGTATTCCATAACACAAGTGCTTTAGCTACTTGCATTGGGATCAAAATAATGTATGTGATGTTGTCCAATACATATATTAAAAACTTTTAGTGCTAGGAAAACCATTAGGAATGTTACCTGAATTCGCAGGGTTAATGATTCCTTTGTTGGGTAATGTACGCTTTCATAACAGGATCCTCCGCAACGAACAAAATTATTCATCCGCAAAATTCAAAAGAATTCGTTAAACGTTTTTATGTTTAAGGATATTATACAACTTCTTATATAATAATATGCCTTCAGAATGAATGATACCTTTCAGTTTTTTCAAAAAGAAATATGAATAATTTTATTGCAAATATAACATAGTATACTTTCTAAATTTCTTTTCAGGTCAAAGTATTTCTTAAGCGGTTATTTTTTTGACATTGAATTTGTCTGATACATAGTTCTATCACTGAACTATTTTCAGTCATTTGAGATCATCAAATATTACAGTGCTTCTGTGTTTGCCAATACAATAACAACGGCAGCCTCTGAATTTCCCACTAGGCTAAGGCCTCCTCCCCCTTTTAGGAGAAGGTTCAGAACATAATACACCACGCTGTTCCAATGCGATTGGGTGGAATACACATGCGGCAGAATTTCTCTAAAATTAGACTCATGCAGGTTTCCTCACAATGTTTTCCTTCACCGCCGAGCACGTGATGCATTATAAACACAAATAAAGCACATGAATATTCAATGGTGCTTGCCTGGGTTCGCACCCGCAATCATTCGGTTAGGATGCACGCGTTCCAACCATTGGGCCATCTCGGCTTTGCCTATGCAATTGTACACTATCATATGGGCAAATAAGTAAAGTCCCTCGAAATTGGTCATGGCGGCTGATATCAGCCAGGAATCGTTTGCATTGAAATGTTTTAAGATACTGAAAAATTTTTTTGTATGTGATATTTCTGTTTGTTGATACGCCTAAATCCAAATCTCTAGATTTCAATAAAATTACATTTAAATTGTATGTCTTACTTCTGGATACATATAAGAAGACATTTAAGCTTCGTAGACGTAGTATTTGTATGATAATTTTGTATAGCTAAGCTTTCGATCTCGAAATAATGCTTCCTTCATATAGAAGCATCTGATCTGATTCATACATGTAATACAATATTCATTAAATAGATTAACGGCCTTACGAATAAACATAACGAGGAAATACATAGGTATATTATGTATCTCTTTCTATCATTATTAATTTTACAATTGTAAGGCAGAGAGGGAAGATAGACCGTTTGAAAGCACTGCTGCCACAAATGCGTGGAGGCCCTGGGCAACAGTCTAGAGCCCTAATTATTATTTTACAAATTAATTTGAATAATTTCATTTCGATCAGTAAAATTTGCAATAATCTATTTAATCTTTATATATATAAGATTTTTAAAATAGTCATTAGTAATATTATTGACTATATCTAGATATCTAAACAATTATAAAATTAAAAACAAATATTACATTAAAATTATTAACTGATCGGAACCTCTACTGTGGGGGCCCTCTCTTGTAGAGGCCCCTAGGCGATACTATAAAACCACTCTACAACGCTTATTATTGAAGGGGATCTCAGTTTTGCTATACATACCTACATTTGTACGCACGGTATACAGGGAAAGGTAATATTGTTAAAGCGTTAATCTCAGTAACTATCTAACCGATTCGAATAACTTTGCGATCGATATGCCGTGTTTAGGGGATGTTAGAAGCTATATAACTTAATGACACGGCTCTAAGGGGGATGAACATCGATAAATAAACCAATATTTAATATAAGTTTTACCAGGATGAATACACGGTCAAATTTTCTATGCTAAATGTAAAGCAGTGGCTTAAGAAGGTGGTTAAAGGCACCGGTGAATAGAAAAATAATCAGGCTTTCACCTCATTTTTTAATCTAATATTGACCTTTAAAATTATAGATAGAAATAAGATATAAGAGATAATATAGGATACCGTGAGTTCAACATATCATTATTAAGCTTCATCCATACGTCATCTCTATGAGGGGTAGATCTGTGTTTAGTAAAATGAAATAGGAAATAAAAAAAGTCTTCTAGAATACTAGAAGAAGAAAATGAATGCTCTCAAGATGTGGTGCTGGAGAAGAATATTAACAGTGTATTCAAAGGAATTTTGGACCAACAAATCCAGTATTGAGAGATTTGACATCAAATTGCGTTAAAGAATTTGGGACCAACAAACCCAGTATTAAGAGACTTGAAAGTTGCGTTAATCATTTACTTAGCACATATACATTCTTACTTTTTTGTTCATATATATATCTAGAGGAGATCTTAAAGTTTCCATTGAGTTTGTAGGAGTCAAGGAAGTTTTGTGGGTATCGGGGCAGGTCAAGGAGCTCCCATGAGGTAGACAGACCAAGATGACGCTTATAATGACAGCTTCATTATAAGCATCATCTTGCCTAAGAAAGTTATATGTCATATTGATTGGTAAGAAATTCTCAAACATGCCCCAGCATTGTGATCATGACAACGACCAATATTTCAAGATCAAACAAAAAGGAGAAGAATTATTAGAGTTTTTATAGAACTCTACCAAATACATAACATATGAATCGACTATTTAATTTTCTGTATTCCGTTATAATTTAATCAATGTTATTCGTTCAAAGGCCTTTGCTTCTAACGAAATAAATTAAACATCCAATTATATTACATAAAATGGTTTGAGGGTATTATAGAGGTGACAGGTTTTGTCGTTAGAGCTCCGAGGATTTACTTACATTTGCTTTTGAAATTTGTTACGCGAGATATAAAACCTCTTTATATGTATAATTGACCAGTTTATTTTGTATTTCGAATTATGTCAGTTTGATAAAGGCATTATTTATTATTTATATATTAAAACCAGAATATGTTCAAACTTTGTTCACGTAATTACATATACAATACAAGCATTATATATTCAATTTCATTTTTTCAGGATTAATTTACCTAAAAGCGAAACTAAACTAAAATTTAAACCAACAAATCGAAATGTAATTATTGAACGTGTAATGTTCTTTCGATGTTGATTTTCTCATCAGATATTCTACCGCTAAACACACGATACAAGGTTTTATAGATGATAAAAAAGCATGAAGTAAATACCTGTTGACTTCTAAGAAGGATATATTAATATAAATAATTGTATTTAACTAACATGACTTTGTATTTTTTAAATGTTAAAAAAGAGTAACGACTGTGTTTCTTGCCGGTTCTTCTCGGTACCATCTACTTTCCGAACCCGTGGTAGCTTCACTTAATTGTAAAATGACGATTCAAAAGTGCTTGTAAAAGCCTACTTGAATAAAGTTTATTTTGATTGATTGATTAGATTGTTTAGAAAATGTAGGGTGAGTGAGCCAATTTAACTACAGACACAAGCGACATAACATCCTAGTTTCCAAGTGCATTGGCGATGAAAGGAGTGGTTTAAGTTTCTTACAACGCAGTTTATGGGCAGTGGTGACCACTTACCATCAGGTGGTCCATATGTTCGTCAGCCAACCAATACGTAACATAAAAAAATGTCTTCCTACATGTAACGATAAAATGAAGTAGAATGAAAAATTAAGTAGATTTCAGACTCAGCCGTGCTGAATGATCGACGATGTTCATTTGAGATTAACGTATTCTATCGACTGGATCAACAGCTTATCTCAAACGTGGTATAGTAATCCTATAAAAATGTCACGTGTGATCTTCGGTTCTCTATATAAATAGAAGTTATTTTAGGGACTTACTCAACAACAACAACAACAGCCTGTAAATTCCCACTGCTCGGCTAAAGGCCTCCTCTCCCTTAGAGGAGAAGGTTTAGAACATATTCCACCACGCTATTCCAATGCGGGTTGATGGAATACACATGTGGCAGAATTTCTATGAAATTTGTCACATGCAAGTTTACTCACGATGTTTTCCTTCACCGCTGAGCACGAGATGAATTATAAAGACAAATTAAGCACATTAATCAGCGGTGCTTGCCTGGGTTTTAACCCGCAATCATCGGTTAAGATGCACGCGTTCTAACCACTGGGCCATCTCGACTCACGGGACTTACTCACTTTTCTGTATTTGAGTAACCAATAAATACGTATCATTATATGATTAATTATTAATTCATATATGAGTAATTGTCTGTCTTTCTCTTATATTATATGAAACGTCTTATGAAGCAAGCTAGAAAGTCCTCTCTATAGATTTTATATACATAGTGCCTGACGACGGACCCCTAAAGTATAATTGTAAGAAAGTTATAATTGTAATCTTTTTTTTGCGGTTTCACTTTTGAGTTCATGAAAGAACTTCTGGGAACTAACATACTGATCAAATTTTCTACCGCCAAACAAGAATAGTTTTTGTAGTTCAGTATAAAGGGTGTATAAGCTAGTGTCTACTGAAATAAAATTTTCTCTTTAAATATTAATGCCAACTTATCGTGGTGTTCCGTTTGTCGAATTGAAAAAAGAACATAAAATATTTTTATCTATACAAATAATAAAATAAGAATTCCTGTTTGTTATATTAAAAAAGTCCCTTTTTATTAATCACATTTTGGTACATGTTCCAAAACAACATTTTTTTTCAATTTTTTCTGTCTGTTTGTTCCGGCAAATCTCAGGAACGGCTGGACCGATTTTGACGAGACTCACTGACAGGTAGTTAATGTAATAAGGATTTAATTAAGCTTCAACACTAACTTTTTCCTTAAATTCAAACACGCATAAAGTCGCTGGCACAGCTAGTTACAAATATATTTTATCATGCTCATGAATTTTCAATATAGTTAAATTAAATAAAAAAAATATTAAATTATAACATATCCACTGAACATCTAGCAATCAGTGGTTAACTGAAACTGCATATGTCCCTTGACTATTCGTCCATATAATACGAGATGGCAATAACAGCGCGCCCTTTGACCGTGCATGCGTGTATTAATGACAAGATTGCCATGAAAGACGGTAATTGCCAGTCCAGGGCATGAACCACCATCGATAAACTTATATGCAAGTTTTATCTGATTTATATCGTTTTTACATGCATATACAATTGTATTTAACTAACTGCATTTTTAAATGTTGAAAAAGAGTAACTACTGATTTCCTTACCGGTTCTGCTGGGTGGAATCTACTTTCCGAACCGGTGGTAGCTTCACTTAATTTAAAGAAGTTGTAAGAAGTGTATTTTGATTTTGATTACGTAAGCAATTGCATACAGTATAGTACCATAGGACAGTGGTTCTATTTTGAGTTTTATACTTAAAATTCAAACTCAAATTCTGTTAGCTTCACTTAATTGTAAAATGACGATTCAAAAGTGCTTGTAAAAGCCTACTTGAATAAAGTTTATTTTGATTTGATTTGATTTATTAAAAATTGAAGTATTACACATACTAATTGATAGCCAAATTAAACACTACCCAATGGTAGTGTACACTAACCTAACCTAACCGATGTTAGGAAAAGGAAACGCCCCGACCTAAGAAGAACCGTGGGAAGAAACTTATTATGTGCTCATCATAGACATCACAGTATCTTTATTATTATTTTACATATAATTCTAAAATAAAGGTAGCCTTTGTTACTCCTTATTACATCAACTATCTGCTAGTAAAAGACCGGTGAAAATCTGACCAGCCATTTCAGAGATTAGCCGCAACATACACACAGATAGACAGACGAAAATTAAAAAAAAATTGGTCAATATACCGTGTACATATAACGAAGAACATTTTGTCGTTATCTGCACCGTGCTTAATCCAAATCTAATGGTATCTTATACTTTTCAATGTAAATATGTATCGTATACATTATTCTGATTAGCTGAAGCTGCAAATAATTATCCCAAGATGAGGAGGAATATTCCCGATACCAAACCAATCATGAAAATGTAAATAGAACAAAGCTTCAATGCAAAATCTTTCATAAATCAGCTCGGTTTTTTTTATTTCTTTGAACAAATGCACTTTAAAATGTATGAAATAGGTCATGTTTTTTCAAGTTGATACTTAAAATGATTATCTTAATATAATTAGCAGGGAGGTCTCATTAAAAGTTTGTGTATTCAACCATCTAGTGCATTGGAGGTCTGTAGCTTAAACAGCTAACCTCGGATCGCTGAGGTTCCCCGTTCGAATCCCATGTGGAGCTCGAGGCCGGAGTTAGGAACTTGGCAGCGCTACACTCCTATGCTTCGAAAAGTACGTAATACTATTAGGCATGCATCTGAATTCTCTGCGGTCCAATTGGAGTGAAAGTAATACTTTGCTTTCTTACTTTAATATTATTTACCTATTTAGTATAATAATTCGTGACTAGTATGGCGAAGTTGAGAAATCAAGACCAAATGTTTTGTATAAATGTATTCGAATTAGGAAAAAAACACTAGAGGCATTAACTACACTAAAAAAACAACTTCACCGTTTTGAAAAATGTATCTATAAATTTAAGTTTCGAATTCAATGTAATTGTTCCTTTTTTTTGTTTGTTTTTTTATTATATAGTTGATAGTTGGTTAAATGTTCTTGAATAAGTATGTTTAACCATCAACAATAATTAAAAAAATATTTTGTTCAAACAAAGAACGAGTGCATATCGTTATTAGGTGATTGTGGTAAGTTTTCAAATATTGAGCAGAGTTTACTTTGAGGCTAGCCATCAGCAACTCTCCATATAATGTAGGTTCATCGGCGACGAACATTTAAGTACTACACATATTGCCGTATGTGGTCCAAAAATACTATCAGTTTTTTGCTCCATAATTACATAAAAACAATTAAGCCCGGGGTTTTGTCTCAAATGTTACAACAAAATCTGACAATACAAAAAACAGAAAAATAAAAACTGCAAACGGTTCTCCGCTATTTTTCTATTGTTTAACTAATTGACGTAGTTTTTTCGATTCAGAATTTCCATAACAATGGGATTATGTGACGTACAAATGGCAACCAGTTGTCGAATTGGGAAATGAAATGTGAAGAATATTTTCCGAAACTTAATTTATTTTTCACATTGTTTTCTGTTAACAACAACAACAGCCTGTAAATATCTTACAACTGGGCTAAGGCCTCCTCTCTCTTTTGAGGAGAAGGTTTAGAACATATTCCACCACGCTGCTCTAATGGAATAGGTGGAATACACGTGTGGCATAATTTCGAAAAAATTAGACACATGCAGGTTTCCTTACGATGTTTCCTTCAACGCCGAGCACGAGATGAATTATAAACACAAATTAATTGAAAACAAATGAAAATTCAGTGAACCTGTAATCATCGGCTAAGATGCACGCGTTCTAACCACTGGGATATCTCGTTTTCTATTACTTGTGTCCCAAATAAAACTGCCTCATTCTTATTATTCTAACATACAGCTCAGTCGCATTCTAGTTCTGATTATATCCCAGATTAGGGTTTTCCTATTTATTTATTCGTACACGTATTGCTTTCGTTCTTTCAGACTATTGCTTGCTAATCCTGATTTAGACTCGTGTGTGTGTACGTGACTCGACTACTGCGGTGTGTTATACCGACTTTAACTTCCAGGCTTTTATTTGAAATTATTAGCTTTGGCATTAGATTTGCAAAGATTTATTTTTTTGGGCATCGTCATTAATTTAGTTTGTCTTTGTTCTAGTTATAACTGTACTGTTATTTTTTTTTATATAGGCTGAATAACATTTCTCCTTGATATAACCGTAATACTGCTAAAAAAAATAAACGACTTGTTATTCTGTTAATACTATACTATGTGCTGTATCTGAGTCGTTATGTGTCTTGTGCTTGTAGTTTGTGCTTTAAGTTGTAGTTTTAGTTTGTGGACGGATATGATATTCAACATAAAATATACAAAAATTTGATGAAATTACCAATTCTATGTGAGAATTTTGAACGAATTATTACTGCGGACGATGAATACATTTCGTTTCGTATAGAATTGTAAATCCAGAATGTCATTTCCGGCATGAATGTAAGTGACATTTAATCTTTACAATTATATTTAACTTTACATGCTCGGAATTTCGTGGGCTACTGTAACTGGGCCAAGAACTCTCTTTGATATTCAATTCGAATGTAAATTTTTTATATAAGTTTGTAATAATAACATGTATTTTGTTAGTGTTATAATTATACTTTTCTTTCTGTTTTTGAATAGCTATGATAACTTTTAATTATAATATACATACATCTATACATATAGTAAAATTGGAATGTCTGTTTGTAATATTAAAATAGCCCTCTTTTATTCAATGCATATGGATGTATACTGTATACGCGGTACCAAAGTAAATTTTTTTACAATATTTGTCCGTCTGTCTGTTTGTTCCGGCTAATCTTTGGAACAGCTGGACCAATTTTGACGGTACTTTCATTGGCAGATAACTGATATAATAAGAAGTAACTTAGGCTACAATATTTTTTTTGTTAAATTCAAACGCGTACAAGGGCGGGGGCACAGCCTGTTTCTAAATAAACCACGTGAGTTGATACTGCTTACAGAGAAAATAAACTTAGTTAAGAATTCAGAATGTACTGTACAGAGAACTTCAGTAGTTCTTCAGAAACTCAGTAATTAGTTATATGTTTCGAGTCTCAAGCATTCATAAAGCCACTGTTGCATTGATTGCTTTAAGATTACTATTGTTTGATGTTAGAAGAAAAGTTAGAAGTGAGAAATGCTATTTTTTTATTTAAAATTAAATTAAACATAAATTGTGTATTAGTGATAAGGCATAATTGTGTGTACTTGCAATGTTTACGACATAGTTTGCAAATTTCCTATGCACTTTAAATAATAAAAAAATGTTAGCAAACCTAGTACGTAAAATGGTAGGCCATTATGATAAACCAAAAATAATAAGTAATCTAAAGTTGATCCCTGTGGAACACCAATTGTTAGCATAGAACAAGAAGATACACATTTGTAATAACACAATCATCTATAAATAATTTTGTACATATTATTGACTTATATAAATATTAAAAATCTTTAAAAAATCATTGTGTATATACCATGGAATATTAGGTTACGCAATATTTACCGAACTAGACATAGTCTTAATCGACCTAGCCTCACGGATAGCTTACAAATAGATGTATAACTTTTATTTGAAACTCGAACAAGGAAAACGAATGCTACGTGAGAGCGAGGAAAAGTTAGTCTCTATACATACGAGGATATAACGGAAGTTGTGAAACTGAACTATGCATAAACAAACATCGGCAATTCATTGCTGTAGGATTATTTTGGACGATACAGTGGCATGTGGAAATATTTCGTTTTTGAAGTGTAAACTTCTATAGCCACGTTAGGCAAATTTTGTAGAGGAAAATCTTATAGATTCGCGTCACCGACATGCTCATGACAGGCGCATTCCAACAGTAAAAGGAAAACGCCATATAAACAATATTTGACGCGATACCATTGGTCGAGAGCCTTATTAATCTATGGCATTCACTATGGATTTTGCGTAAGAACTGGCGTTTTAAACTTTAACGAAACTATTATCGAAATTTTTGGAGTAATATTAAAATAAAAATAAGAGCTGTTAAGTGAAATAATGTTGTATTATAAATCCCTTCAAAAACATAAATGTAAAATGAGAGCCGAGTACAATATTAATAAATAGGCCTTAATTGTTGACTTCAACGACAAAAGAAGTGAGATCTAAATGGGTGCCAAGTACAATGGCCAGTCTTAAATGTATTTACAACTACATAAAACATCATTTATTTCCATAACTTAGGATACCATATTGTAGTCAAAGGGCTGACTTGGCTAGTCCTCATATACCTATTA
This sequence comes from Vanessa cardui, assembly GCF_905220365.1. Classification (NCBI taxonomy): domain Eukaryota; kingdom Metazoa; phylum Arthropoda; class Insecta; order Lepidoptera; family Nymphalidae; genus Vanessa; species Vanessa cardui. Next base: position 11,444,218 of record NC_061143.1, read on the forward strand.
TTATTTTCGAAGGCTAGTTTTTGCCGGCAAGTCAAATTTTCGAAATAATAAAATGAGAACCGACAAGTTACAGAATTAGAACTTGCGAAGGCTATAAAATAATTCATCAAACAGTTTTGGAGTTATGAGGGGGTCAAAAGTGGCTCCAAATGGTGTCCGTGTCCGTGTAAAATTACCCGCGGTGCTGCTCGCCAGTTCTCTTACTCGGCTTGACACGCTACCGCGTGTCTAGATAAAGATATATTACTCATACATTCTCAATAGTGCACAATATAGCTGAGTCATTAGCAAATCGCATGAAATACGTAAGTCTAAAGTTTATTTAACTTTTTTCCTGCTTCCATTGGTCATCTAGGTATATGATATAACAACAAAGATGCAATTAGTAACAAGTACAATGCACACAAACGAATCAAATATGTTTGTACGTCTGTACAAGTTTATCACAATTAAGCGTATTGTTCCCGATCCACGATTTCACAGGACTGTTTGTATAATACGTATTGTGTTTACTTTCGTTATTTACATAATACGCGGGAGGAATGATAATTGATATTGCATATGTAGGCACGGATTTATATGAATTGTATTATTATATTTATGTTCCTGTTTTATTTACGATTTTCTGGTCATATATAATAATGATGACGTTTTTATTCTAGAACGACAACAGCATTTTTAATTGCCTGATCGCCTATGTATTAAATTAATAAAAAAATGTTTTTTATACAAAGAATTTAATTAGGTTACGAACCAAAATTTAGTAAGTTACTAGTAAGTTGTAATATTTGTATCACGTGGCTCTGTGCCCTGTTCTTTATTAAAATATTATGTATTTAAAAAAATTGTGAGTAAAAATAAATTAGGCCAAAATTAAATTAGACATAAGATCAGTTAAAATCAGTGAGTAATCTCCCTCTACTTTTTTTTTGTCATATTTAAATGAAATGTACTATTAAACAGTCGATTTCCGATTCTGTGCTTAGAGATTTTAATGCAGTTTTCATTAATAAATAGAGTCATTTGAGTTATGTTTATATTGATTATATGTACGGCATAGTTAAAAAAATCTATTTTAACCATCATAGCCGAAATCAACAATGTTTTTTTTTATAAACCCATGTAAATTTATTACGGGTGGTTTGTTAAATATATATAAGTTATTTTATTGCAAACATAATTACTTTGAATTGCTATGTAAGTTTGTTAGAGCAAGTCAGATAGTATCCTAAGTCTGCCTTTCTAATAAAACTTATTTTCATCTAAAATTAAACTCTGCAGTTAGATCGTCTTTTCTTGATCCCTAACCTAGCAATTACTCAAACGCTACGATTTGCTACGAGGTGCTACGGGGCGTTACAGAAACTTCTCTAACGCTACAGAAATATTCTGTTGGATATTGGAATATTGACCTTTAGTACATGGTAATGAATACTATTATATACCAGCGTCGAGGAACCACCCATTCATCCGATATACTTTTACAAAATATCAAGCTTTTCATTATTTCTTTTCCAGTAAATTTCTCGAATCTTATATATCAGACATTAATTACATATTTATAAAATTTGCTCAGTAAAAACGAATAACTACTGCATTATTTGCCGCAGAACTTTTATTCAGCAAGTTTCAAGTTTAATTTAATTTACTCGAAAGCTTGATTAAGAAAAGAATACTAAATAATATAAACAAATATTTTTTTCTGCTTCTTTATAATATTAAGCTTTAATTGACGGTTTCAGCGTAGTGCTTTTAATACTGAGCATTCGTTAGGAGAATTTATATGTGTAGTAAAGCTAATTTCACGAATACGGCCAGTTTATTACACGCCTTACTCTAAATAAATAGACGCGAACCATAAAATCTTCTGAAAACGAGAAAAACAAAGAAATATGTTTAGAACAAAGAACGGTTTTATTTTTTTCCTTTCAGTCGCTAAACATAAATTATGTACCCTAGTAAATAAATGAGCGTTTCTTTGTTATATGTCGTTATTCTAAGAGGGAAACCATGTGCATATGGGTCCACTCGTATTTGTGCTAGAAAAAGTCTACTTCAATATAATATAAGGAGCTAGTTGAATAATGTAATGAGGTCGAATATGTATAAATTACTTTTCGTTGTCAACGAAAAAATAATGTAAAATTTTAACAAAATGAAAACCGACGAAATAATGTTCTGAGAAAATAAATTGTACTCAAAACTTTAACCCCTTTCAAAATTACATCGCGTTTTTTTCGCATTAAGAAGTGGTATTTTCTTACAGTTTAAATAACACAAAACGAAAAATATTCCAAGCAAAATAATTTTGTCTATAATGTACAATCGAATTGAGGAAGAGACAGAGAATTATTTTGTGGTAGGGTTTTGCAAGAGTGACTGGGAAGACATCACTCATTCATCATATAATTCACCGCCAAGCTGTGTTACTTAGTATTATTCTTTTCCGATTTGAAAGGTGATTGAACCATTGTAACAATACCACAAGTGGTGTTTGAAATAATTAGTACCTATTTCTTACAGCAGTAATTGTGTCTTTATTGATTTAAAACTCGTATTACAAGCTACAACTCTAAGTACCTTCGTAGTAGCAGTTGTTCTTAACTTCTCTATTCTCTCTGAATTCAAAATAAGAAACTCAAAAGTTACACAGAGTAGCTCTAGTTAGTTCTATCGTTAATTATGTTTATGTTAGTGGTTTTGTGTTAGATTTTCTAAGCAACCAAATCTAATTACAACAGAAGTCGACGAAAACGAAGGATAAATTAGCTCATGTATTATGGAGTAATACGAGCGAAACTAAAATCAGTTATTGACTAAAAACTTAAATGAACTTGAACTGAAAACTTATAGGGAATATTTCTCGATATAAAGTAATTGTTATTATGTCATAGATTTACTAACCCAGAAATGTACACTCTACTTTCTACTAAAATCATAATCTGTATTAATAGTTTCATACAGCAGTGCGATTCTGTAAAATATCACTTAGTTTTTTGTCGTAGCAGAAACATTGACAACTGAGTTACAGTGATACGTCATTTTGGTATGTGTTTCCTTTTAAACATATAACATTATTATTAATACAACAAATAAGAACGATCACAATTTTTTTTATTTTACATTAACAAACATTCAACATTAATAGGGCGAGGAATTTTGGGAGGGAGAACGTCGTATACGGGTGGAGGAGTTTGGGACAAGAAAACAATATATGGGATAAGGGAACTTCGTCAAGGCCACATTCACCAAAGAGTGATCTCTTACTCTAATTTTACAAAGATGAACGAGCGTACATGCATGTCCAAGGCGTAAACGGTAGATAGTTGTGGTGATCCAAAGATTAGCTTGCCTGTGATGAGAAAATCAAGTTCGCCTTGGAATAACTGGTTGTAGAGTTGCGAAAAATTTTGACCTTCAGATTTTGATGAAACTTCCTAATCAGAGTTCCAGGATTTAACAAAATGAGTTTTCGCTATACGTATTTCCTAAAATTTCATAATCATTATAGTCAATGCCATATATGACATTTCAATTTCGTATGTTATGTGATGGTGACTTTGAAATTTCTTGTTACAGTATAGCTTAATTGGACTATTATAGATCGATAATCTGTAATGTCTTTTAGGGCAATAACACATATCCGCTAACTTCGTCGAGGATTCGTTGAGAATCGAGATACTTAGATATTAAAATCCATGAAATTCAACGACATTCAGTTCAGCGGGCGGCCATGTTTGACGTTTACGGGTGCGTTCAGAAACTGTGTTTCAAATAATAATATCGTGTAGGTAAGAATTGCATTTATATTTGTTTAGTTTCGTAAATATTACTAGTTTTCATTTATTCGTTATTCATTTTGTTCGACATCAATAACTTGTCAATTATCGTTTAGAATGATTCAAGTGATCGTAAATTTATGAAATCAAATCATATGCATTTTATTTAAGTAAACTTCACAATGAAATATCTTTGAAACGGTAAGAAATTTGCATAGTTACGCTGTTCAAATAAACAGATTTACAATGCTGTTTTTCACAATTAGTGTCTTGTTATGGAACCCGACCCTGAATCCAGGCATTTTTTCTACAAAGTATTATTTTTATGAATAAAAGGATTTATTTATTGATTTGGTCTTAATATCAATATTTTTCGGTATCTTATTACATAACATAATTAATATATTGTTTGTACAATTCAGTAACTATAATAAATTGACGAGATTTTTCACTCCTGCTACCCGATTCTGTAAGAATTCATTTCATATCTCACTTGGAAATTTAGACAACCGACTTACGGTGGTAAGGTATTTTGATACGTATACCTATTATATAAATTACATTATGTTTTTTCATGCCAAATTCTAACGTTTGAAGGTCGTATTCTGCAGTGAGTTTCAATTATCTTTTTACAGTATTTACTGTATCATCTTTATAATTGGTCTTTAAAAAGTAAAGCAACCTCGAAATTTTATAAATTAGGACGACCTTTCTGAGAAATCATATATTGATCTTATGGATTATGTAATCTTTAATGATACGTTAAAGTCGTTTCATTTTACGATATTATTTAAAGAAAAGATTAAGTTAACATTCTCTCGTTATATAGCTAGTAATCGTTGCGAACTTTTAACATTAAAATTAGTTGGGATCCAATTGTTACAAATCTTTAATCCACGAAGTTCAATTTCTTACTTAAGTGCACTTTATGTTAAGTTATAAGTTTATGAAATAGACGATGCAATCTTTTGCGATTACAAAGTTTTAATTAAAGTATAAACAATCTCGGTGTAAAAATCTTTATGGCGTGTCCTGGGCGACATGGCTTGAGATAATGGTTATTATAGAATGGAATGGAATTTGTTATGTTGGTAAAATATTTTATATTTTACTTTATAAATTAGATCACTTGGAGCAAAGTCGGTCAAATATAAGGAGGTCAATTTTAATGGTTTTGTAATTGTTAATTAAACGAGTATTTGTACATGTATATTTAATTAAACACAATTACATGATCGATGATATGATTTCGAAGGTTAAGTCCACTTGAATAATGACTAATTAGATTTTTTTTTATCTTACACTATTTGTACTAGGGATGAGTATAAACTTATTGTTCCAATGTGGGAACACATTACACAACTTAGTAAATGTTTTGTGGGCCATTACATACGTATTTATAATGTTGTTTCAAATAACAAAAAAATATTTATTATATGTATACATGAATACATAAAGATGACATTTAAAAGAACATGAAAATATTCCCGAAGAGTTTCTTTCTCTGGTTGCTCTCAGGTATTAATTTCATCGGTGGTAGTTTTAGTCAAATCAATGGTTAATGCTTAACTTACGCTACGCTATGGATGCTATGCTTATAAGTGAATTTTTAATTTTGTGGCTCTATTATTTATGATTTTTTTAAGAAAGGATTATTATCTTGTCTCTTCAATAGCATTAAACCTTAAGTTAAGTATTACAATTGAAGAGTAAGGAAGATCAGAAATTCGACTGATTTATTTAGGTTTTGTCATAATATTTCCATGGCTAAGAATAAGACGAATTAATAATAATTTCATTAACACAAATGTATTCGATAAAAACTAGTTAGGGATTTAAGTTAGTAGTCATCGGCTCATAGTTTGAATTACTTAGGCATTTACTTTACTTTATTTATTAAATATTCTCCATGTATTATATATGAAAATGTTCCTCTTGAATCACTTTATCTATTCAAAAAAAAAAACGCATCAATATCTGTTGCATAATTTTAAAGAACTAAGCATACAGAGGGGCATACTGCGGTAAGCGACTTTGTTTTATACTATGTAATGATGTAGATATATGAAATGTTCCAATGAAAAAAATCTAAAGCAAAAAGATGTAAATTTTAGCTTCTGTTATATGAACTGTTCGTGATAATAAGGATTTGAGATTCTTATAACGACTAAAGAGCTTACTTGTTTCTGTAATAATCGTTAATTTCATTAAACTCGACGATGTTACTGAGGTCTAATCTGACGCTCATCAGAAATAATTTTATTACTTCGAAACCTTGAACCAAGTTAATAGCCAGGTTCCAGTAAACGAAGGTTATCTTAATGAGTTTTGCCGTTATAATTACTTTTATCTTATTGCGAGTATATTCTGTACTTACGTTTGCCTTTGAAAAGGACTTAATAGATAAAATGTACATATTAATTAAAATTAATTAAACTCTTGGCACTTATTGGTGCTTGCCCGGGTTCGAATCTAACTTTCGGGTTAGATGTTTTGGACCCTCTTTCGCCTCTTATATTAAAGTTATAGATCTACGACTAGAAGTGAACATCGTCGGTAAGATCTGTGAGTTAGGATAGCGTCTCATAAGATGAAGGCGCTATGGTTCCAAAATTGCAGAAACCGTCTTGATGACTTGGTACATGAAATACTCGGCTCTCACCACAAGGTATTGAATAGCATGCATAAATTGCTGTCCAGTCCTTTGAGGACTGAGGTAGGAAGTTTACCGTTTCTTGTTCTTTCGATCGATAGCCCTCTATATAGTCAGGGCACCTTTCTAAACGTATCCACTGAGTGAAAAAACATCTACTGACTAATGAAGGGACGTCCCTTAAATTATACGTTTTTTAATAAAAAAAAAAAGTTCTCATTTATATTTTTTTATTCCTGTTTTTACTTATATTTGTCCCACGCACACTAAGACATACAAGCACGAACACTCATATTAAATCACGCTGAAAATAATTTAACGTCAAGGCACGCCTTGTGTAGCTAAGTAGTAGGCAATTTGTTGAGTCGCTGTACTTAAAAACCATAATTGAAATAATAATTATTCATTAATTATTAATGTTTCATTGATTAAATGACCATAAGGCTATTATGGTCATTTAATCAATCAATAATGGTTCAAAGAAATCAGTTACGGTTTTTGTTACAAAGCACAGCAACTCTACATTTTAGGTAATCTTTGGGCGGAGGACTTTATGTTTGAATTTCGAAGGGGTGTTTTAAGAGTCAACATAAAATAAGTCAAGAAAAATAAGTATTTTTCACAATATTCCACACTGAAAATATCATATAAGTGTATAGTCATCTGGCATATGGTACACGATGTTTTCCTTCCATTGCACGATATGAATATAACAAACATAAATTGTGCTCGTAACTGTCTGAATTTCACAAAGTCCAAACTCACTAGTGTTTGTAATTAAACAGTGACCTGTAAAAGTCAACGAGTTCATATCTGAGTTAACTCTGCACGTCGGTTCCAGACTTTACTTGAATCTTTACTTATATTACAAAGGCGAAAATTTGTGTGTATGAATGTTTGTTACAATTAGACGCAATAACTACTGAATTGATGTTTATGAAATATAATATAAATTCGCCCCAGCTTTGTACGAGGACTTGATATGTATGGTTATGTTATAACTACATTACATTAAATCACTATAAATCGTAGCTTATGTGTTATTCTAATGTATAGATTATATTACTGTAATGTAAACTTTAAGCTGTAATGTAAAATTTCAATTTCCGTTCTGTAGTTTTTTCGCCAAATTATACAACAACAACATATATATAACATACATCGATCCTCATACACTTTCGCATTTATAATATTAGACTTTTACCTATACGATAACATATTATGTGAATAATACCTGACAATAAACCCCTAAAATGCGCTTATGAAAAACTATTTTAAATTTATCGTAACTGTATTATGATTTGAATTAAGTTATATATTTATATATTCTTTGTAAAATTATAACATACACATCCTTCTAATCGCATGCATCTCGACCTGATCCCGAAAATGAGGATCCTAGAGCTACATTAACACGCCATTTCTCCGAAGACCTGCCTGAAGTCAGTATTGGCGAAATCGAGACTGCTCTTGGACAGCTTAAAAATGGAAAAGCCCCTGGAGAGGACGGCGTTACCACAGAGCTATTAAAAGCGGGAGGTAAACCGGTACTTAGGGAACTTCAGACGCTTTTTAACTCTGTCCTCTTCGAAGGGAGAACTCCGGAGGCGTGGAGTAGGAGTGTGGTCGTCCTGTTCTACAAAAAAGGAGACAAAACCCTGCTGAAGAACTATCGTCCCATATCCCTACTGAGCCATGTCTATAAGCTGTTTTCAAGAGTGATCACGAACCGTCTTGCGCGAAGATTCGACGAATTCCAACCCCCGGAGCAGGCCGGGTTTCGGACCGGATACGGCACCATAGACCACATCCATACAGTGCGGCAGATTATACAGAAGTCCCATGAGTATAATCGGCCCCTGTGTCTTGCATTCGTGGACTATGAGAAGGCCTTTGACTCGGTTGAAATCTGGGCTGTTCTGGAGTCCCTGCAGCGTTGCCAAGTTGATTGGCGATACATCCAAGTGATGAGATGTCTCTACGAAGCTGCCACCATGTCCGTCCGAGTACAAAATCAGCAAACAAATCCCATACCATTGCATCGAGGAGTGAGACAAGGGGACGTTATTTCCCCCAAATTGTTCACTAATGCAATGGAGGATATGTTCAAGACGCTGAACTGGAAAGGACGTGGCATTAACATCAATGGCGAATACATCTCTCACTTGAGATTCGCAGACGACATCGTCATCGTGGCAGAAACGCTGCAGGACCTACAACAAATGCTGAACGAGCTGGCTGATTCTTCTATGCGTATCGGCCTACGGATGAACTTGGATAAAACCAAGGTCATGTTCAATGAACATGTTCTACCGGAACCGACTACGATACACGGTACCGTTCTCGAAGTTGTTCAAAAATATGTCTACCTCGGGCAGACTCTGCGATTAGGTAGAAACAACCTTGAGGACGAGGTGAATAGAAGAATTCAGCTGGGTTGGGCAGCGTTTGGGAAGTTACGTCGAATCCTAACATCGTCGATCCCACAGTGCCTTAAGACGAAAGTCTTCAATCAGTGCGTCCTACCCGTCATGACATACGGAGCCGAAACGTGGACACTCACGACAAGGCTGGTCCACCAACTTAAAGTCGCTCAGCGTGCTATGGAAAGGGCTATGCTCGGCGTTTCTTTGAGGGATCGCATCAGAAATGAGGTTATCCGTCAAAGAACCAAAGTCATCGACATAGCCCACCGGATTAGTAAGCTGAAGTGGCAGTGGGCTGGTCATATTTGTCGTAGAACCGACAACCGTTGGGGAAAACGTGTTCTAGAGTGGAGACCGCGTCTCGGCAAACGTAGTGTAGGACGTCCTCAGGCACGGTGGAGTGACGATATACGCAAGGCGGCAGGCAGGAGCTGGATGCGAGTAGCCGGAGAAAGACCACAGTGGCGTGCACTGGGAGAGGCCTATGTCCAACAGTGGACAAAAATAGGCTGTTGATGATGATGATGATGATCCTTCTAATCTTGATTAGGGTTACAATTAATTCCCTCACTCTGTTTTAGTGCAGTGTAGGGGTTACAAACGTGAGGTTCATCTAACACGTCCAAATTTCCTCACAATGTTTACTCCCATAACATGACTACCTCAGTGATGCTTTTTGAGCTTTGAACCCGCCATCTTTGGCTCAGATTTATTATTTCCCCTTGGTCATAAACAAGGAAAGAATTAACTGCGCTAATAAGATTACCGCCACAGCGCAAAGTTGGTACGTTGAAAAACTTTTCAGGAGTCTCGAGAGGCGCTGTTTGAAAGTTTAAATTCTGAAGACGGTTCTCGAATCAATGTGCAATAAAATTGACCCATTATAGAATAAAAGTAACTTAACAATATTGTTCAGAACAATAAAGAAACAACTGATTTTGTTGTCGTGTTATATCAGTAAAACAACGACAAGAACTAAATTAGAACTTGACAGTTGGCATTTAATGTAATCTTATATAGAATTTACAATGTTTACTACATGATGGTAAGTAAAGCTGGTGAAGTGCCATTATGAAAAAGGGGATATGAGATACCTCCGTGGTCGAGTAGTAGGTACACCGGTTTTCATGGGTATGCCATTCCGAGGTCTCGGGGTCGATTCCCGGCCGAGTCGATGTAGAAAAAGTTCATGTACGGGTTTTTGTGGTAGCGTCGTTACTTTTGTATTTCCATAACACAAGTGATTTACCAATAAAAATAAAACCATGACCTTTGTAACGGTGAAACCGGAAGTAATGTGGCGTATTATTATATGGCGGTATAATTGAAAGATAAACAGGATGTGTCCCCGAAGAAAAGCCTGTTTAGATTTTTTATGATGAATTGAGTTCATGAAAAAAAACCAGACGAATTTATTATTGAACCACTCAAAGATCTGTTTCGAATATATTACTATTCTATCGTGGAGTGCGTGGGCGAAAGAATAACTTTATCCGAAGACATTATACATTTTTATAAAGAAAACCCGAAAACGAAACGTGCTCGGAATGTTTCGTTAACTTTGTTAGAGTCTTGCGTTCTATTGATGAAAAAAGTTGATGCCAGTGTGTTTTTAGGACTGACCTTTTTTGAGAAAAACAGAAATTCTAGAAATATATACATAACCTGAAATCTCTTTTCCGTCTTGTGTAAAATATAATTACTAAGGCGTTGCAAATTATTTAGGTGTAAAGAAAAAGTGTAATTTTCTATCATTTGAATTCCGCCATCAAACGTCATCGAATGCGCAGTGACGTGAAAATTAATTTTGAGAGCTATGCGAAAGTTAACCTAGAAGCATCTCGCGTGAGAAGTAAAATATCCTTATTGTGATTTACAAATTGACATTGTTAATAATAACATTAAATGCGGTTGTTTTTCTTACCGAGAAACTCAATTATGTTTGATTTACTATGTCGTCCTAATCACAAAAATATCAGAAAATATATTATATTGGATATAACTGTGTTTCGCCGGCGGTTTTTCCGAATCGATACGGCATGGGAACCTTCAAGAAAAGAACGTACTCCTTCCTTAAACGCCAGCAACGCACCTGCAAGCCCCCTGGTGCTGCAGATGTCCATGGGCGGTGGTAGTCACTTTCCATCAGGTGAGCCTCCTGCTCGTTTGCGACCTATCACATAAAAAAAAAAAACAAAAAAAAAAAGAAATATCCTACTATATAACATTAACAGACTATTTCTTTCAAGACACATCAAACACTTCGATGTCTGTGGACGGCAAGCATTGGGATTTAAAAAAAAAAAATAGATGATCTCAGTAAGTAGAGCGAAACTACATAGATTAAGTTATAAGCGAGCTGTAAAACGAAATTGAAGTTTGAAAGGAAAATCGATTTTCATTAGCATTCTATAATTTCCACCGGCGCAAGGCTGTGGACTAATTCAAGTCTAATATATTCCATTATACAGTACGTTAGTATTCAATAGGGTAAATGTTATCGATGTATGAAGCCAGTTTTAAGTACTATACATATTCATGACACCTTCTCCTCAAAGGGGCCTTAGCCCAGCAGTGGGAAGTTAACAGGCTGTTGTTGTTGTTGCACTCATAAACCTTAAATTCAGTAAATATTATTATTTATATAGATATGGATCTTGGAGTTCAACAATTTTTACTGTATTTAAAAATCAGACGTTTGGTGGTGATGGATGTTATGTTGTTGAGGATACCTTCATTTTTCGTATTACATAGTTTCATATGAATATTTATTAAAACTCGGCGGTGCACTGTTTTTCTTTTAATAAGACTGCGTTTTTATAACTCGTCGCTACGTCATCAACTCATATACCGCTTAATCGATCGAAATGAAAATTCAGATTTATATACACATTCGAGAAAACAGCTAAAGTCTTCAATACAAGAACAGAAATTTATACATATATAAATGTCATTTGTAACACAAAATAGTGATAATTTTTTAGTTGAAAAAAATATAAGTGTCTGGTATTATATTTTAAATAACAAACATGTATAACATATATTAAAAGAAATAAACTATATAAATAATAATAAACTTATATAATAGAAAGAGACAGGGCGAAAGAAAAGGGAAGGGAAAGGTCGCTGTGATAAAGTAAAGTATAAATATAATTACATCTTCAAATTTAAATGGGATCAAACTTAAAGTATACGCTGCCGAACAAAAACCTTTTTTCATAATCGTTTCAAAAATGACGAAGTTTTTGGTAACAAAGGTCGAATTAACAAGTACAACCGTTTTGATACCTTTGTTTTAGTCGCAGTTGTCGTAGATACCACTGATTAGATAAAACAACTCCTTTCTTTGTATATTTTAAGCTGTTATATAAAATAAAACTTATAAATAAAATTATGCAAAGATATATACATATATATATACTATAACTATATATATATATATATATATATATATATATATATATAGTTCGTAGAGCGTTGAGCAAGCCCCTCTGTGTAGATACTCTACCAGCTCTAACCAGCAATACTTAGTGTTGTTGTCGCTCAATTTGCAGGTTGAGTGATCCAGTGTAACTACAGACACTAGCTTCTGAGGTTCTAAGGTCATTGGTGTGGCGTCAAAAATCACATACCATCCAGGTACCAGGTGGTACATTTGTCTGTCAGCCTACCATTATCATCATTACATAATATAAAACAAAGTCGCTTACCGCTGTCTGTGTATGTTTATGCTTAGATCTTAAAAATTGCATCACGAAATACGATGCGGTTTTATTTAATAGATAGAGACATTAGTGAGGAAGGTTTTTGTATATAATCCATAGACATTACAGTAAAGAAACACTGATATTTATTAGAAGTTTCTAATTTGATGTCGTAAATAAACAAATACTGTAGTACATTTAATGTCAGCAGGCGTGCGAAACCGGGGCGGGTCACTAGTATGTTACGTATTTATATAAAAAAGGTCAGCTCATTAGTAGTATGGTTGGTTAGTATTGTAGACTCTTGACAGGAAAATATTGTAGCTTATTTACGAGTAACTGCTCGAAAGAGACATGGTCGTATTTGTTTGCAGAATTTCGTGACAATGTGAAAATATGAGATCAAAGCTACTGACAACGGACTCGGAATATTAAAGCAGTTTATTTTTGTACCGAGTGCTTACGTGACTTTGTATTGCGAGTTTTATATAGTCGAGATTTATACATGGTACGAGTTTATACACATTTCATTCAACAGCTTAGAAAAATAAATTATAAAGTAGATGTGTGTTGGACGTTTTTTATTCTCGCTGAAAAAACGCATTACGCGCTTCCCCCACGTGATGGAAAGTGGGGGTTGTGTGGGACTCCACGGAGCCCTGAACACCGAGTACGCCCAAGTACGCTGGGTTTACCAACTAAAAAACCAGCGGTACCATCTCCGTCTTTCGATGGACGCCACGGGATCGCATGCTACCGTGACGATGTGTATTGGACCTAACATAATACCTAGTTAAAACGAATCAAGAAACAAAACAATGATATTGCTATTTATTTTTCTCTGTTATTTGAATAAAAGAGAGAAAAAATACTAACGTTCGAAATAAAATAAATGATAATTACAAAACTCTTATTAAACATCAACAGTGTAACCTAAAAAAATCGAAAACTATTTTGTATAAAGCCATGTAGAATTGAATAACTAAGAAGACAGAAAGGTCTCCTGGAGGGTATCTAACTTCTTCCTTACGTGATGTGATCTTTTTTTATGGTATAGGTTGGCGGACGAGCACATGGGCCACCTGATGGAAAGTGGTCACCATCACCCATAGACAATGACGCAGTAAGAAATATTAACTATTCCTTGCATCGTCAATGTGCCACCAACCTTGGAAACTAAGATGATATGTCCCTTGTGCCTGTAGTTACACTGGCTCACTCACCCTTCAAACCGGAACACAACAATACTGCGTACTGTTGTTTGGCGGCAGAATATCTGATGAGTGGGTGGTACCTACCCAGGCGGGCTTGCACAAAGCCCTAACACCAAGTGCATCTACAAGTTCATTGAAAAAATTGTCGAGACAGAGAAATAAACAATACGGTTTTTGTACGACAATATGAGTTGGGTTTGGTCATAATTTATGTCCATAAGTAAAATTGATTGCTTTACAAACGGCAAGGAGTCAAAGTGATAAGAACGACCAAAGGGCAGCTAATAACGGCTCCATATATCAACACTCCTAATTAATTGCAGCGTTCCGTCTTATTTATTACTTTGGTAAAAGAATATTTCGAAAAATGGCTGTTGTATTTTTTCCTCAATCATTCGTTAAATGAATGAATAACTAAGACTTAACACGCGATTGTTATTTAAAACAACATGTGTTTTTTTTTTTAATTTATTAAATCTCAATAATCTGATATCTTCCATTTAAACGGTCACATTCTATCTTATTTGAATTTCGAATTTTCCAAACTCAAAACGTTTGATGAAAAATAAACGGAACATAAAATATCATATGATTTTTAGATAGAAAAATAACCTGACTTATGAATTCGTTCAGAAATTCATGACGGCTGAGCGTGTCGAGGGTACTTTATTCGAAGTATCTTTGAGGGATTAAGAATCAAACGAGATAATTCCGAAAAGAGAGACAGTTACGGGCGTAACTACATTCATTATGGAATTAGCAGTGCTGGTGAGCAAGTCAAAGACGTGTATTTGAATGAGCATCAAGGATTGGTAAACGCGTTGTTCGTTCAGCTTTTTAGACTACTGAAAAATCCTTTGTCCATAAAGTAACTTCTAAGATTAAGATATAAGATACAATAAAAAATAACTTACATAGCTTCACTATTCGAATAAAACTAGTTATAACGGATTTGAATCGCGTATATTAATTATTTTGGACATCCCGACGTAGACTGTAGTATAGTAGTAGTAGTAGTACTGTAGTCTACCCGTGACCACGAACGCTGTAAAGTGCTCGAAACGTCGGGATGTTAAAAATAATTAATATACGCGATTCAAATCCGTTATGACTAGTTTATATTAAATGTGTAATAATTGCGAACATTTAAGATGACATTATAACTTCACTAAGTGTAAAACTCCTGACATTTATTGTAAATACTATGTATTTCGTACATTTGGTTTCTTTTGTATATTTTTTCGTAAAACTCACAAATAGCAAACCTTTTATAATAAACATAACTCAAGTGAGAAAAGTTATTCAATATAAATGGTAATTTCTTCGAAATAATCTATAACGTTGTATTGGAGTCAAAATTTAACGTATTCATTTACTTTTTAATCTATAATAATCTACATTAGTACTAAAGCGAAAGTATCTTTGTCTATCTGTCAAGTATTTTTACGGAGTTTTTTATTGATGTTACGATCACTGCTCCTTTTATTTATAAAAGAGCAACATGTAAATTGCGTGTACTAATATTATATACTAATATTGGGTTAGGTTAGGCCTTAATTCTAATTTTCCTTTTAAATATTTATGCGGGGATTAAATTTAAATCGTTGAATCAATGGCGTGATGTAATTTCTAACAAGCGACGAACGTGATTGCTGGAAAAACAGATAAAATATTAAGCCATTTAGTCGAACAATAAATCTCGTTAGGCCCGGACGGATTAAATCTTTATTTTTATGTAAAATTGTATTGTTTTTGGCCTTGGTAAACAATCACGAATTCCAAACGCTTTTATTTTAGATTGGAAACGTGTTTTTTTGATCTACAACAACCTATAAATTTCCCACTACTGGGCTAAGGCCTCCTCTCCCCTTTTAAGAGAAGATTTGGAACATATTCCACCACGCTGTTGCGGTCTAATGCGGTTTGGAATAAACATGTGGCAGAATTTCTATAAATATTGACACATGCATGGTTCCTCACGATGTTTTACCTCAATGCCGATAACGAGACGAAATTTAAATACAAATTAAGCACATGAATATTCAGTGGTGCTTGCCTGGGTTTGAACCCGCAAACATTGGTTAAGTGTTCTAACCATCTCGCCTCATTTGTTTTTTTGATCCTGTTTTAGTATTTTTTACCGGATTTTGGCGAATCACGATAATATAATAATAGTCTTTCCAATTCCTTCTACAATAACACCAAAGTTTTCATCATTATCCTCCATTAAAACATATTTACTTTCCATGGGACTTGCGACAGTTTTATAATTTGAAATGGACTTTTATGGCAATGGAGTGCAAGGGTCGCGTCTCCTGGGAAATGACGGGGTATTTTAAATGGAAGTAAGTAATAGAAATGACGGAACCAGGTCAGAAATGAAGTATATATGACATATTTTCTTGCAATCTTCTGTATAATATCTCTCTGTTTTTGTTTTATAAAATGCCTTATCATATTTGACATAAAAGAAATAGATAGAAAGAAAAATAGACTTTGAACGTCGCAAACTGAAGAAAAAATCATCAGTAAGTATAACAGGGTAGCTGTTATAAAATACCTACATGCCATTTGTAAGGTCGTTGAGTATACAATATTGAGATAAAGTGCATTACTCTACTTAATTCTGCAGTAATCGAGCCTAATGATACTTGAAAGCGAACCGTCGTCACAGCGAGTGAATGTAACTTGGTTCTTTTTAACTAACTTAATTTAGCTACGTGCCTACAGGAAGATACTTAAACGCACCCGAGAGGGAAAGGCTGGATTGCTTTTAGACACATTATCCTTAAGTTAAGATCCTCCCTTAGTTGAAGTTTTTTGTTCTTATATTTAACTTTGATTATTCTCAGATGGTATGAGAAATGGATACTGAAAATTATGTCATAATTTTATGAGTTCCTGGATCATAAAAACTTAAACTAGCGATAAAATTGGAGAAGGCGAGATCATTTCGTTCTTTTAATGGACTGCTTTATACATTTGGTATGACCATAGCAGGATTTACGATTATGGCTACGCTAAATGGTTTACCGTAGTGTATAACCACGATTGAAGTGAAGTCGCGATCGTAATTTAACACTTTCAGTGACGGTTAATGTCTAAAGATGTTACTAGCCGTCCCAGCGGGTGGACCTGAGTTTTTTTTTATATTTTTAACTTTTTATTTTTTACTATAATGAATGTTATACCTAAACCTTCCTTATAATTCCTCTGTCTATTAGTGAAAAAATCATAAAAGTTTGGAGCTTATCGCGAACGTACAGAAAGACGCGGCTAGGGGACTTTTGTTTTATAATATGTAAATATTGTAAATATATAATATAAAATGATGATAATAATTACTTAGCTAATTTACTGATCCAAAAAATGATAAAAATAATACATTTTTCAATATGTTGTCAAAACTATATTGTTACACTTTATTTAAATTATAAATCGCTGCCTGGGAAATGAAAAAATAATTCTGAGCAGTGAGCTTCAATTATAAGAATTTATAAGAAATTATTATGTTTTAACATTATTACTAGTTGAGTACTTTTAGTACACAAAATGCCTAAAGGCAATCGTCTGATTTTCAACGTATGCTTTCGTTTATTGACTCAGTTATTTAATTATAATCTTCATACAAACGTGTCTCTATAATTTTCTTTATACATATTGTTCAATGAATATTTTGTGGAAATCTATTAAAAAACCCACACAAACTGTGTTAATAAATTATATCATAAAAAGCATTACGTACACTATAATTACTTTCTATAAGAATTATGGACGTATCTTACCAACAAACACAACAATATTTAATATAAATAAGAAGAGGTATGTCATTTATGTAAATAAAAAATATAACATATCCAAGAATTAGTCCTTGTGGAACTCCTATATCGATTGTAATCCCAGGAGGCCCATTCACATCGACCCTTCAAATTTTATTCCATTAATAAAATATGTATAGATATATAATGAGAAACTACGTTATTATCAGAGATCTGCAAACATGAAATTATAATTTAAAATTAAAATAAGTATATACGTTGATGTAAAAGCTTGAACTACGGTAAATCTTAAAATTTAAGAGTTCTCAGTTTTACCGACACGAGTTGATAATTTTCGGGCTTTTACCATTCGATTTCAGTATATGTTAGGTTAGGTTATTATAATCGCAAACCCTTTTGGACATTAACCATTAAGAATTGGTAAATCTTAAGTTTTACTGGATAATTTTAGAATTTATCGTAGTTATACCAGGATACCAGGAACGTGAAACTTGTTAACGCGTTAACTAAGTGCATTAATTAATTAAACATTAAACGAAGTTATGTTACATGAAAAGAGAAAAAGAAAATGAAACATACAAAAAGAAAATGGTTCTGTATGTAAAAGCATTTTCAGATGACAGGCTTACCTCTAAACGTAAGTCTTTCGTAATCCATCAACCTTGGGTTAGAATAATATTAAAATTAAAAAGGTTCTCCTTCAACTCGAAAATAAATAAATGTTTGAATATATACGCAATGTTCCATGATTGATGAAACTGTGCCAAATAATTTTAACGCGCTGGCTTTTTCAGTTATATGGTTCAAATATACGAAGCTAAATTGAATAATCTTTTACTTGATTATTTTTACTAAGAACAAACGTGTTGTTTTTGTTTTAGTGTACGCGTTGAAACACATCTGAGTTTCCAAAGCATATTGAAGATCTAGATTATTATATATTCTATACTGGAGGTTAAAGCTACGAACTCAACAACGACAACATGTAAATTTCCCACTGCTGGGATAAGACCTCTTCTCCCTTTTTGGGGAGAAGGTTTGGAACATATGCTACTCGTTTTTCAAGCAGGCTTGTTGGAATACACACATGGCAGATTTTCTATGAAATTAGACACATCATTCCTCACGATATTTTCCTTCATCGCAGAGCACTAGATGAATTATAAACAATTAAGCGCAAGAATATTCAGTGGTGTTTGCCTGGGCTTTGAACCCGCAATCATCGGTTAAGATGCACGCGTTCTTACCACTGGGCCATCTCGACTCAGCTACGAAGACGCTAAAATCTATTATACTTGACCTGGTGCATTATGTAAATGATTGCATAAACAGATTTAAAGCTATTTATCCAGTATAATGACACAAAGTTTAAAGGTAAGTTCTTTATAAAATCTAGAGTCAGCTACAAAGTTGTTAAAGTTTAATTAATGTACATGTAAGGAACTTCGCTAGTCATATTAGGTACTCGTATATAAAATGTTTTTAGAGGATCTTTGTCTCCAACCTCAATATTCTGGCACGAAAAATATATGAGTTTATAATGATCAATATAATTGATTCAAAAAAGTGCTTACCAAAAAATTTTTTTTTAAATAATGTTTTCAATAAAGGGATGCGTAAGGGTTACAAATACGAATAAATAGCCAACATTTTTAGTGCGCCTTGTTCCCGACGCCGCAAAGTCAATAAATCCTTCTTGAGGCAAGGTATCCATTTCTACAATAATATTCCGCAGACTTTTAATTTTGCCGTTTGTAAAAATTAGATTTTATAGATTATGATAAAAGGGCGTGTTGTTAATACCTGTTTACTTCCAGGCAGGATATATTACATACATATATAACTGTATTTAACTAACATGACTGTATTTTTGAATTTTGGAAAAGAGTAACTACTGAGTTTCTTTTCGGTTCTTATAGGTAGAATCTACTTTCCGAACCGGTGGTAGCTTCACTTAATTGTTAAATGACGATTCAAAATTACTTGTAAAAGTCTACTTAAATAAAGTTGATTTTGATTTAATTTGCGTCTTATTAAAGTTTTTTAAGCGTAGCTATATATCAAGGTCATTAACCCAATAACAATAACCTTAAATCCCCAGCAAACTGAATTCCTTCAGAATTCCCAAAGAGGTTTCCGCTTGTTTTCTCAAGCAAGCGACCAACCGTAACTCTTCCAATAGCTCTTTTAAAAGATCACAAGCAATGTTGATTCAAAATAGATTAGAAGCTCAAACACAAGGCGATAAAGAGGTAAATTGCAACAAGCATTGCATCTACATATTCATTGGAAGTATTATGTTTGTTAGTACACAACATATTTTTCAAGGTCATCAAGATGCACCTTAAATTGACACAAAGATATTCTGGCATAAATGATCACATGTAGATAATCTATCTTGTCGCCAAAGATTATGTCAGGCACCAATTTTCCTTAGTGGATTACTTTAATCTAAACCGAAGATTTTTTATTGATTTTTGGAATTAGTCATTCCCTCTGTTGGTAATGAAGAAATGACAACAACAACTCATAGTCAAATATGTTAGCGAACATATAAAAAAAAAACCCGTGGGTTAATTATAGTTATATTCTGCCGAGTATCCTCATTAGAAGATTTAAGTTGTGATGGTTAGATTCTGTTCCTCGGAAGTCTCGTAAAGACGGTATTGCAGCTGATATTTCTCCACCTAAATATTATTGGTTATTGCCAATGAAATGGAATTCCAACAGAGAATTGAAATTGCGCTTTCATTTGCTCATTTACTCATAGTTTACAATCATATAATAATGTTGATACTGTAATAATACTAGTAATAATACCTGTTGACTTCCAAGCAGGATACATTAATTGAAATAATTGTATTTAATTAACATGACGTTGTATTTTTTAAATGTTAAAAAAGAGTAACTACTGATTTTCTTGCCGGTTCTTCTCGGTAGAATCTACTTTCCGAACCGGTGGTAGCTTCACTTAATTGTAAAATGACGATTCAAAAGTGCTTATAAAAGCCTACTTGAATAAAGTTTATTTTGATTTTGATTTTGAATGAAAGGTTCGTATGTACGTATGCCTGTATGTACGTTAAAGTTTGTCCATTTGATTTGAATTTTTCTTGTCTGTTTAAAGTTTTGATACATAACAATAAGAATAAATAAAACTTGTCTCATAAATAGATTTTCCAATCTTTGCTTTAAAAAATCAAACGTACTTTTAATTAATATAGGAAATCAAATAAAATATACTAGCGATGTGTACCAAGCTATAGTTAATATAATATTAAAATTATTCTTATTTTTCCAATAGCAAATGAATCGGAATATCACTGTCATAAATACCCCATGTCGTCTTTATAATAATAATACACTATGTAATACATACAAACGCTTATGTGAGAAATACATATTGAGATGTAGTATGTATTCATGTGAGGTAAACATGAACTTACTAATGATTAAAGACTGTCCCCTGTCAAGGAAAAAATAAAAGAACTCGAGGGCAATTGTGACTCGTTATATTGTGACGGAAAAAATACCATACAACGTGGTAGCAACAACGCCCCCTCACCTCAGAGGCTCCGGTATTAATTTGAAGGTTTCCACTGGATGCTTCCGGCTCATTAAAGTCCGTAAATGTCTTACTGCTGTATTAAGATAATTGCTTTTTCTGTAAACCAGTAAACTTTCCTTAAGAACATCTTTAATCCATTAATCCAACTCCACGTATCAGTTAATTCAAGTAAGCAATTAACGTACGTACAGATAAGACGTTTATTTTAACAACGACAGCCTGTAAATTTCCCACTGCTGGGCTAAGGCCTCCTCTCCCTTTGAGTAGAAGGTTTGGAACATCCACCACGCTGTTCCAATGCGGGTTGGAATTCAAATGTGGCAGAATTTCCTTTCCGCACGATGTTTTCCTTCACCGAGCACGAGATGAATTATAAACACAAATTAAGCACATGAACAATCAGTGGTACTTGCTTGGGTTTCAACCCGCAATCATCGGTTAAGATGCACGCGTTCTAACCATTGGGCCATCTTGGCTCGTTTATTAATGGTTCGTATGTTTCTAATATAATTAAAAAGTAATTACGGTAAAAAACCCAAAGGGGCCAGTTATAGTATAAAGTTTCAAGCAATTATGTGAAGCAAACAAACCTTCACGGTTAACAAAACAGTTTGTGGACTTATATCGATCGTTGGAGCTTCGATCGGCCTTGGCCCACATATAGCTAATGTCGATACTAAAGTTATTCCTAGGTATTTTGATTAGCTACTCCACGTAGAACACATATACATGATCTTTCAATACATGATAGCTGTATGAGTTATTGCATTTTAAGTTAACTAAAATAAAAGGTTTTTTGTAAAAGTACTTTTTTGCTATACTGCTCAACTAAGTCTATTCTCTCCTTTTAAGGAGGAGAAGAAACAAATAAACATTTCTTCACCGTGAAGCAACATATAAAAATATTTATTAAAATAAAAATCATTTACAAGGCCTTCATTATACATAAATAAAAATTAATAATATTTACTGTATGAATCTTGAAGATGCGCGGAATACAAAAATGTTAGAAGCATATCCCCATTGAAATGCAATTCCAATCCTCTGAACAAAAAACGAACCAAAGAATACAAATAAAATCGGTTCATCGAAAATTCGGTAGCGTTTGCTAGGATTTGAACGAACAAACATAAATTAAGATTCACGTGTTTATTCAGGCTATCTAGCTGTTCTTGTATCGACCTAATATTGGTTAGCTTATAAAAAGTATAATTTATTCAATTTCTAGTCAAACATATTACATTTTATAAATTTAGATGTCCTTGATATTTTTGCGTCGTCAGTTGGAAAAGAACATATTATATTCTTTGACCACCTCCAGGGAATCAAATTACAAACAAAACATGTCGATGTTTACTATAAATTACGTAACGTTTTCTTTTTGACCACCTTTCTTTTGTGTCTGAGCCGAGATGGCCCAGTGGTTGGAACGCGTGCATCTTAACCGATGATTGTGGGTTCAAATCCAGGCCAGCACCACTATACATACATGTGCTTAATTTGTGGTTATAATTCATCTCATCGCTCGGCGGTGAAGAAAAACATCGTGAGGAAACCTACATGTGTCTAATTTCATCGAAATTTGCCACATGTGCATTCCACCAACCCGCATTGAAATAGCGTGGTGGAATATTTTCCAAACCGCCTTAATGGAAGAGGAGGCCTTATCCCAGCAGTGGGAAATTTACAGGCTGTTACTTTTACTTTACTACTCTTCGGTAGTTGCAGTGTCAATAACTTTGGGAGCACTTATGCTTATACTTGTAATGGCTTTCTCAACGTATAAACTTGATCACAACGATACTGAGCACTGATATTTTGGTCGGTATGTTATCTTATGTGTACGTGGCACCTACCCAGATCACCTCCAAGTAAATATAACCAAGTCATCTAAGCAGACATTCAGCAAATAAAAACGGACGAAAGCGTCAATAGTATACAGACTAACCTAGAAATGTGTAAGTCCCTGAATCGATTCTAACCCTAGACAAAGATAATTAATTGTTTCATTAAAAATGTCATTACTATTTAAATTTAGTATTTCTCAATTTTCTTATTGTTATAATTTATAAAAAAAGCCTGGCCTTAACTATTGCACTATGGACTAGACACCACTATTTCAACTATTCCTGGAACAACACTGAATAAATATTGTCCTCACAAATAGGTTTTCCGGTAGGTTATCTATTTTAGTCCATTCTAAAGACAAATATAGTCGCAGACGGAATAGTTCGTATCTACCAAATAAAACTTTAAAGATAGATCGATAGGTCGACTTATTTTAACACAGTTCCGAATTTAACGACCTGAATAGAAGTAGGTATATAATTTAGAACTTTGTTCATTTGGCTATAGAAAATAAATAACCATCTATATTATATAAACGTAAAAGTAACTCGGTCTATATGTTGCCAAATTGCTGGATCGAATTTAAAGAAATGAAGTATGAAGCAAATTTGAACTCCAAGGAAGAACGTAGGGTACTTTTTTGCCTAACACGTGACAACCAACACCCAAAAATCGACGACACGGGCCACTACTTGTAGACTATATAAATAGAGTGTTTCACTGCAAAAGAGCTCAAACAAAATAGCCAACTTTATTAACTTGGGGTGCGTGACAGCTCCGCTTGACACTTGCCAAATATCACACTTTACTTGTGTGCGTGTAAGTGGCCAGCAGTGGACTAATGTATTTTTAGACACGTTTTCACCTTCGAAGGTTTGTCTTACTATATAAATACAATAATATAATAATAGTTATGTCAGTCGCCCGCGGCATCGCTCGTTTTAGGGTGTTAGGGTTTTTTTATGGTAATGGTTGGTGGACGAGCATATGGGCCATCTGATGGTATGTGGTCACCCATAGACAAGAACGCTGTAAGAAATATTAACTATTCCTTACATCGTCAATGCGCCACCAACCTTGAGAACTAAGATGTTATGTCCCTTGTGCCTGTTGTTATAGTGGCTCACTTACCCTTCAAACCGGAACACAACAATACTGGGTACTATTATTTGGCGGTAGAATAACTGACGAGTGGATGGTACCTACCCAGATGGGCTTGCACAAAAAAGCCTATATCCTATCTTGAAGTTCAAGTTTGCTTCATACCAAAAGTCATCAAATTTGCTTTAGAGGTTTTGTCGTGAAGTGACAGACAAGTCAGAGTTACATGGACTTTTGTAATATTAATATAGATTTATTAATTACAGGTAAGCTGACTACTTATGTAATTTAAAATCGAATCGATAGATCATATCGAAATACCAGCGATTCTTCTAGTTTCGTTGTACAAGCCTGAAGTCTTTGGTACTGCACCTCAACTTTTTCGGATGATATCGGACTGATGCTTCTTATTTTTCCGATAATACTTTGTAAATAACATATGCTTGGTTTATTACTAATCTATACTCTACATAGTTAAGCATCTATATTAGTATTATAAATGTGAAAGTAACTCTGTCTGTATGTCACTCATTGACGGCCCAATCAATTCAACGGAATTTGTTGAAATTTGTTGTGAAGTAAGCTTGAGCTCCAAGGAACGACATAGACATTTTTCACCTAACTCATAATAGCCAACCACCTAAAACTACTAGTAGTCAACTATAGAATATACAATTAAGTGCCCTTGAATTGTCGTCCCTTTGTTCCTTTCAAAATCATTTCACCAAACTAAATATTTCTAATACAATTAAACTGAAACCGAATTCGATGTTGACACCAATCACGAAGCAGAAACAACACACGAATTAAATTGTTGACAGAAATTTAATGGAATAAATTATCGTTTCATTTCACGGGTTGTGTTGCGTGGAACAGTTTCATTGCAAATAATTAGCTGGTAGGTACTTAATGAACAACTGTGTGAAACGTTGATATTAAGAATATGAAATGTCTGCCATTGTTTTTGTATAGATGAGAGATTGTGACTAAATTTATGAATCTTATTATGGCATAGGGCTTTATCCGAAGACGCAATTATTCGTAAAAAATACACTGGTAAAGAAAGAATATTATTCAATACAAGATTATAAGAGTACAGATGATATAAAAGCACTCACTATCAAATAATCACTAGCAACAAACATATCAGTGCTAAGTATAGTTGCTTGGCAGAAACATATCTGATGTGTCAGTGTTGGATTCTATGTGATGGTCAGTGTAAACCGGCTTGTAGTTAAAAGGGACCGAACATCCAAGTTTTCAAGTTTGTTCCAAGTTTGTTCCAACATTTAAGTAAAATTAGAGTCAAACAAAACCGCATAGTGGACGAAAACAGATAATTGGTATTTGCAAGAGAGGACGTGGTAAGACTCGTCAAAGTATTTTAAACTGTTAACTAACTAAACTAACTGTTTACTATAACTTTAACCTAGCAAAAACACTTTGGCATATTAAAAGTTCACTACTCATCTTGTACAAAAAAATCAAAAATCATATGTGTATATTATATATCTATATAATAAACAATAAGATAACAGTCAATTTCCTAAATTGTTTGATATAATATATACTTTATACTTTTGTTTAACAAATTTCTTGGTGGTTCTTCTCAGTAGAATCTACTTTCCGAACCGGTGCTAGCTTCACTTAAAGTAGTTGTTAAATGACGATTCAAAAGTGCTTGAAAAACCTACTTGAATAAAGTATATTTTAATTATGTTTGATTTTCTTTTTTGTTTTAGTTGCCTTCTTAAGTGGGAAGGGGGAGGATTCGGAGAGGGGAATAATTGAATTTAATATGTCTGTATTTCTATGTCTATTAAATTCCTGGTAGTGTAGTTGATTTGGGACGTGAAAACGTACCACATTAACATATTAAGTTTTGCATTGATAACATTAGTTAGAATATTAAATTAGTTGTCTAATATAATGTTACTTAGTTAAGTATGAAGCGGCACAAATGTTGTGTGAATTTGAGCAACTATAATTAAATCCGGCATCCGAGGGATCGATAAAACGATCTGCTCTGAATATTAATGAAGGTATTGACAGTACGTTTCCTCTAATTTGCTTTAAGGATACGTTTGAATTGGATTTGCGGTTATATGATTGCACATAGGTCTTTTAATTATATTCATATTACTTATTTAGCTATTTCGTTGAATATAATCGAATATTTTAATACACATGTCAGGTTGTTTCGTAATTGTTATTAGGTATGCTGTCGTATATCTACATTATATGGATATATTTGTGGGTAAAAGGTCATCGACTGGCTTTTATTGGGTGCGATTTTTTCGTCCGTTTCCGTTTGGGAAAAATATATACAACTACCTAAATAGTTTTCTTACGTACCCTTTAAAGTTTACAGTATCCACCTTAAAGCTATAATGTGTAATCCTGGCTTAAATAGCAAAATAAACCGAACCTATGCTCTGATGATGATGGAAAATTTATCAGTCGAACATTGGTTGACGTGTTTGCAACGACCATCTTAAAGCACAGCCACAAATAGGTCAGTGTATGCCACGTCATTTAAGAATAACAACAAACTACAAACCTAGCAAAGACCTATTGACGAATATAGTAATAATAACAAATTTTATTTAATCAAAATATTTAAAATATTAATATTTAAAACTGCCTATATATTTCAGAAAAAATAGTACAACAGTTACCGTTCGGACTGACTTTTACTACTAACTAATTTTAACGGTAACATATTATTTAATAAAAGAAAAGCGATAACACTTCTGGGGCCCATATTGCCCATACTCATTATCAAATAGATCAAAAAATTATATTAAAAATCATTAATATTATTAACAAATAAAAAGAAAACCTAAATAATTCCATTTAGATTAAATAGAAACAATAAATATATCTAAAAATCTAAAAATAAAATTAATAGAATAAAATAAAAATAATAAAGTAATATTTAAAAAATAAATCACAATTGTGAATTCGAATTCAGAAAACCTAACGAAGTGTGTAACGTGGATTTCTGAAAAACGCGAACGAGAAATCGATACTAACAGCGGTCGGACTCGGAATACTAACGAGCAATCAGACATAGCCCGTAGACAGCTCCATCACGTAGCACGTATACGCTTTGGCACGTCATTTACATGCCAGGAAATGTCATACAAGGCTTTACTTCAATTGACACTTCGTTAATGTTACTTGTTTTTCTTTTTAAGTATAAACTTATAGGTGGACAACTGTCCACCCGACAATAAGTGGTCGCCAGTATCTATAGATATGCAATACAAATATAATAATAATATGCTTTTATATAACTTGGCTAAAGTAAAAAGGGGCGATTGGTTTATGAAATAGGCAGGATGAGCGAATAGGTAACCTGATTGTATGTTGTCAGCACCGAAATATTAACCATTTCTTATATATCCGGGATATCACTAATTATGAGAAATAAGATACTATATTCCTTGTGTACTACTACTATTACTTACTATTGTTACTTTGCATCAGATATCTTTAAAAAAAATCTACTAAATATTGGCATTTGGCGGTAAAATATACGATGAGTAGGTGACGTCACTCAGACCTCCATTTTGTATTCTGTAAAGACAACCGACAACTCGATAAAGTTGTCGGTTCCTATATTTATGTCTAACGCGAAAAGAAATCTGCTACTCTTGGATAATGTGGGATTTGCTCAGCGATGGGATATATTAAAAAAAGTCAGATATATACTTTATTCAATTCGTATTGTAAATACGCCAGTTCAACGAAAAGTAAATAGCTTTGGTAATATTTAAATTGAATATATTTCTTAAGACTAGTACTTTGAGGTGATAAACGTATGACCGTAAAACTATTAAATTCTGTTAGAATTTATTTTTTAACGAATTGCTAGAGACTGTGAACGTTTTTTTACTATCGGAAGATTGTAAACGTTTATTAAACTTACAATAAATAATACACAATTTCGATAGTTTATAATATTTCAGTTAGGTTAGGTTAGATTTTTTTATAAATTAGATTAAATTTTATTACGATACTTTCGACAATTCACAATCTAGCGAGATAGATTATAATCTAATTATTTAAAATTTTACACTGACACATATTATATCAGGCAGCCAGGAGCTGGATGCGAGTAGCCGGAGAAAGACCACAGTGGCGTGCACTGGGAGAGGCCTATGTCCAGCAGTCGACTAAAACGGGATGATGATGATGATGATGATGACATATATCAGTCTAAAATCGACGAATAATCAGATTTCTAAGGATCTATGCAATAAAGCAATGTCAATGATCTGTCAAAATGACAGTTATTGAATTTCAATGACATGTCTTATTCGCACGTGACATTGGCGAAATAAGCTTGTCACAAGTAAAAACCAAAACTCAGTAGTCAGTTAGTTCTGTATACATACGACATACGACAAAAATAAAAAAAGCCAAGGTTGTTGTTACATGTTTGTTTCAGCGGAGTGTGCTTATTAAATTAATGCTCGCTACACACGCTCGAGCAGACATTTAGTTTTATTATCTGTTTTAACTAGAGTTACTTCCGAATCTTCAAACTGAAACTTTAACGTACAATTTTTATCACAGACTATACGTATATAACGTAGTACGAAGTTGTGTTCCAAGTTGTCTAAGTCTATTTTAAAAAAAATATTTTTATTTTTAATTTGACTTGGTAGTAGGGCTTTGTGCCAGTACAGTTAGGTACGCACTACTCATGTATTCTACTGTTAAACTATTTAGTATTATTTTGAGGTGGTTTGAGTGAAGGGTGAGTGAGCCAGTGTAATTTCAGGCACCAGGTAGATGTGAATCGAGTCACACGTCAAAATAAAGAAAGATTGGTATTAGGCAGTCGTAACATTTACATCTCCACTTTTATTAACATGATTATTAACACCATTTAACCAGATAAAGAAGTCACTTTCCGGGCTTAAACCCGTAATCCTTGGACATATCTAGTGTCCTTCGGTCTTGATTATCTCATATCGTACAGAAATAAATCCAGTTCGATTCGTTACAAACAAATTGAATAAAATTATGGCGAATAGCAGATCGCCTTTGTAAAACATTATTATAATTCCAATCGATTTCAGCCAATCGCTGCTGGGAATATTCCAAGTAAAAGAATATCAATGAACCGATTATTTTTATGTCAAATAAATACAAGACCCTTTGTGACCTCTATAATTGAATTTCCTTGGCAATAACAAAAGTAAATCCTGACACGTAAAATGTCCAATGTTTAATGTATTCTGCGATTCGAATCTTTGAATTATTTGTTAGTATTGAATCATTTTTGTTATTTTTACTTGTCTGATGTTCTTTCAATCGATATTGATTTGTGCTATTTTGAGAATTAACACGAAGAATGTCATTATGTATTAAGTACAATATGGCCTGGTGACATGCTATACAGTGATTTGTATCAAAAAGTTTAGGTACTGTCTGAAGATATTATCTGTAGTACCCATTTATCATATATCTTTTGTAATAGTATATTACGTAACTGCTTTCCTCGATTATAGTTGCCAGGTTACATGCCTTGGGTCCGAATTCAGGGTAGGGCTTTTAAATATAGTTTTTATGTCTTGTTAGAACCAACTAGTTAGAACGGTCCGATTTGACAATGCCCTTAATCTCGCTCCAGTGCCTTGGGTTGCGGCACTATTAGACTATAAGGGTGAGGAAATAAAGAGTACTCATACATAAGCGACATTTGCACACGTTTCAAAACTTTAAAGAATAATTTTAAATAATAAATGGATTTCTTTATGAGTTTTGATGATTTTAGCCAAAACTTTGTCAAAGAGGGATTTTGTGGGTTTCTGCTGCGATTTGGCAGAGACTGGCCTTTGCTTGGACAGTGTGTCATTTATTGGTTTTATTTTGTTATATGGTAGTAGAAGCTTAAAACATAGCTCAAAAAAATTACACATGTTATTTAATTTAGTGGCAGAATAAGTCAACATTACGAAACTAAGTATCCTAATGAATGTGATAAGAAAATCGTAAAATTAAACTAATGAATGTGATGAAAAGTTATCAGGATACCGGGGAAGAGCAAAGTGTACTGAAAATAAAGCAACGTGTTTACACAACGTAATTTTTATCATGTAATTTTTTTGGCTTTATGAGTCTGTATGGAAATTTTAAAATTACAATTTACTGCTAAATAGGGAAATAGTTTTGAAGTTGAGTGACCTTGTAACAAAGCGTTAAATTATACTTATAACAAGGGATATATACTTATAATAAGGGTTTCAATGGTGGGCAAGGCATTGCAATGGAAGGATTAATACCTGTTCACTCACACAAATAAATGAGTAAAGTGATCACAAAGTACAATCACGACATTGAAATTAAAATGGGACGACTTTGATAATTATTATGATTTTTCAATAAAGGAAAAAAAACCAAAATTATTTATTATTTATTACAAATACTCCTTAAAGACCAGCAAAAGATATCGACTTTGTACTTCAAACGTGTTCTCTTGTCACAATAGTAAAATATTTAGTTAGTCAAAGTAGAGTCGATGTTACTAGCTCCGATATTTATTTATATATGTACATCCTTTACCAATTTTCATGAAACACGAACACTCACTGAAAATTATACGATAACTTATTTATCTAGTGGTCCGAATTGAGGTCGACCCTGTATAACACAGAAAAATATTGAAAATATTTTCCAAGAACTGGAATATTCGATTGGTGCTCATTCAATTTTCAACTCAATGGCATTTGGTAATGATCAATCGAATTTATTTATTCAATGTAGACGCATTATACTTATTCGTTAATCAAAGTAAAACTACAACGGATTCTGAAAGCAACATATTCTGGTCTGAGTAAAACTGGTGAAAGAGACTCATTGTTCCTTGTCAAATTTTATAATTGTGTACATGTATACTAATATTATAAATGGGAAAGTAACTCTGTCTGCATATATGTATATTGCTTTCACATTGCCGAAACGCTGAACCGAATTTGATGAAATTGAGATTGAGATGAATTCGAGAGCCGAGCTGACCGAATAGTTAGAACGCGTACATCTTAAATTACACAATCAGATAGGCCTTCGGTATAATTCGTTGGATCTAGAACGAATGTATTTCATTTGGTGGATTGGTGCTCATTCAATTTTCAACTCAATGGCATTTGGTAATGATCAATCGAATTTATTTATTCAATGTAGACGCATTATACTTTTAAATAAAACTAATTATAACGGATGAATCGCGTATATTAATTATTTTTAAACATCCCGACGTTTCGAGCACTTTGCAGTGTTCGTGGTCACGTGGTCAGTGTTCGTGGTCACGGGTAGACCCGTGACCACGAACACTGCAAAGTGCTCGAAACGTCGGGATGTTTAAAAATAATTAATATACGCGATTCATCCGTTATAATTAGTTTTATTTAAATGTGTAATAATCGCGAAAATTTAAGACAACGCATTATACTTATTCATTAATCAAAGTAAAACTACAACGGATTCTGAAAGCAACATATTCTGGTCTGAGTAAAACTGGTGAAAGAGACTCATTGTTCCTTGTCAAATTTTATAATTGTGTACATGTATACTAATATTATAAATGGGAAAGTAACTCTGTCTGCATATATGTATATTGCTTTCACATTGCCGAAACGCTGAACCGAATTTGATGAAATTGAGATTGAGATGATTCGAGAGCCGAGCTGGCCAAATAGTTAGAACGCGTACATCTTGACTGATGCAGATGCAGGAGCAGCATGGTGGAATATGCTCCTAACCTTCTCCTCAAAGGGACAGGAGGCTTTAGCCAAGCAGGGGGAAATTAACTGGTATGTAGCTAACTGGATTCCCTAATAATGGATGGAAGACTTCTTTTTTGTACCTAAAACCTCACTAGCGTCTATAAACAAATAGTCTTTAATGAATTAACTAAATAGCCAGGAGAAGATTGTGGCAACAAATTAAACTCTTCGAAGTAGCAAAGAAATCCGTTGATATCCTAATATATGTCGTGTGTAATTATATTTTTTCGCTATACAAATATACTTAATTTTAACACAAGCCCAGCTTGAACACCAAGTACCATGTTCCCCGACCTAATTACTTGCTGTAACTCCGCCTGAGCTAGATATAAGGCATCGTTAAAATGTAGCTCAAACAAAACAGAGATAAGAACGTCGTCTGTGAATCTTGCAGATGTTTTTAAATTACACAATCAGATAGGCCTTCGGTATAATTCGTTGGATCTAGAACGAATATATTTCATTCAGAAAAATAATTATTTCTTTAAACAAATTAAGTATCTCGGCATATTGATAGTCATTTGAAGTTTGTTTGTGTTTCTGATTTATATGTTAACTATATTACAATCTTTTCTAACAGTATATGTTAAGATAGTATGTGTGAATAAAGGATATATTAAATACTAGTTGACAAAACGGCTTTGCTTACGTTTTTAGGGTTGATCATAAAAATCTGTCCAGACAGGCATCGAGACATTTACTTTCTCATTTATTATATTAGTTATATTCCTATTAATATAGTTTCATATATTTTCGGATAGCTATTATAAACGTATGTCTTTTTTTATATGACGTATGTGGCAAACGAGCAGGAGGCTCACCTGATGGAAAGTGACGACCACCGCCCCTGGACATCTGCAACACCAGGGGGCTTGCAGGTGCGTTGCCGGCCTTTAAGAAAGGAGTACGCTCTTTTCTTGAAGTTTCCCATGTCGTATCGGTTCGGAAAAACGCCGGTGTATTTTATGAACGTATGTATGTCAATTTCATGAGCAATGCTAACTCGCAATGCTGGTTCATTTGGATAAAATCTTAATTACAGATCAAATTGATCCTTGCAAAGTGACAATTAAATATGTGTTCGTAAGAGCCTACATGAGTAATATATATTTTCTTGAAGTAAAACAAGTCTTCCTATAATAACATACAGTATACCAATTAAAATAAATTCAAGAAACTCATGTATTGTCATATTGAATCTGTTTAACAAAGAGTTGGTACTCGACATTCGTTCGAAGTTCGTAATTGTTTTGCAAACGGTTTTCAACGACTGTAAATATATACTAATATTATAAATGTGAAAGTAACTCTATCTGTCTGTCGCTATTTCACGAACAAACCAACGAACTGAATTTGATGAAAGAATAAGAGTCGAGATGGCCCAGTGGTTAGAACGCGTGCATCCTAACCGATGATTGCGGGTTCAATCCCAAGCAAGCACCGCTGTTTCATGTGCTTAATTTGTCTTTATAATTTATCTCGTGCTCAGCGGTGAAAGAAAACATCGTGAGGAAACCTGCATGTGACAAATTTCATAGAAATTCTGTCACATGTGTTTTCCAACAACCCGCATTGGAACAGCGTGGAGGAATATGTTCCAAGCCTTCTCCTCAAAGGGAGAGGAGGCCTTTAGCACAGCAGTGGGAATTTACAGGCTGTCGTTGTTGTTGTTGTTTAAAGGACATAGGCTATTTTGCCCAACAAAATATGATAACCAACCCCAAAATCGCGAGCGAAACCGTGGGCGGCAACTAATACGTAATAAATTTCAGCAAGAATAATTCCACAACATTGTAAAGTACACGTTCAATAATGAGACGTCATATATTTTCCACTCCGACACTCTGTCAAAATGTAACTTGAGCTTTCGAACTAAACTGGATCGTGTCACGAACGGCTGAAGTTTCTCGCTGTAATTTATCACAACTGATGTACTTCAAAGACTTTTAATTGATGTTATATCATTTATACTGAATAAAATAAACAGATATGTAGAAAATTGTAAAACGTAACAGAAAATAAAAGAAAACCTGGGCATGAGCGACACTGACTCGCGGACTGAGGGTTCCGTACAATACAGACAAACAGACACTCCAATAAAAACAAATGTATGAATAAATTTTCTTTTTTTTCCCTATAAATCAAATTAAAATAAACAAGTGGGCTTTTACAAGCACTTTTGAATGGTCAATAACAATTAAGTGAAGCTACCATTATATATGTATATAGGTTTTGATTCCCTTTAAGAATGTTGGAAAAGCTTTATTTTCTGACTGTGTAGCATAGGGGTTCCATTTTATCACAGCTATAAAGGACAGCAGATCTTAAGGATTTGATATTAAACCGGTATGCGTTCCTGAGAAATAGGTTCTTGACAGGCAGATAGGCGGTAAACTAAATGATCTTATAAGAGTTTATTTTTTTTTCTGGCGAGGTACGAAACAATAATGATATTAATTTGTGACTTTTTAGAAATTGTAATATATGATAAATGCGAAAGTCAGTCTTTACATATTAGCGTACCAAGTGTTCAACATCATCATCATACATCACATCATCAGCCGGTTTTTGTCCTCTGCTGGATATAGGTCTCTCCAAGCGCACGCCACTGTGGTCTGAGACGCGGTCTCCACTCTAGAACACGTTTTCCCCAACGGTAGTCGGTCGGTTGGTCGGTCGGTCGTCGTTCTACGACAAATGTGACCAGCCCACTGCCACTTCGGCTAACTAATCCGGTGGGCTATGTCGATGACTTTGGTTCTTTGACGGATCACCTCATTTCTGATGCGATCCCTCAGAGAAACGCCGAGCATAGCCATTTCCATAGCACGCTGAGCGACTTTAAACTGGTGGACTAGCCTTGTCGTGAGTGTCCACGTTTCGGCTCCGTATGTCATGACGGGACTCCGTATGTCATGACGATGAAGTGTTCAACAAAACATTGTAAATAAAAAAAAAAACATGGGTAAATAAGGACACAGCGACATTATAAATCTCCGCACCCTCCAGCTAACTAAAACAAGGATGATGATGAAAAAAATACCTATTTTTATATTGTATTAGTAAAGGCACTTAAAGCAATAAATTCGTTTGAATAAACTTCAAAATCCGCATAAAATAATTATATCAGAAAAAGAGGAAGAGGAAAATGAGAATCGATGCTCTAAGATGAACTGTAAATTGAACTTAAATTTCACACTTTCATCGACCTCGATAAGAACGAACGAACCCATTAAAAAGTTGTTAATAGTAAATGATTTCGATTTATCTATATAAATGACGTCACCATTTGTCGTTCTCTGCTAATGGTGTTTGCTGACTTAATGCTCACCCGCCACAGTCTTGGCACAAATTTCTTTTGAATTTTTGTCTAATTTTGTGTGCAACTTAGCAGCACAGACAAAATTCGAATTGGGAAAAGTCTGAGCATGAGAAATTCGGAGCTATTCAGGAAAGTTGAACGTTTGTATATATGTATATCGGAATATTATTTGGAGCAAAATAATTAATCAGTGAATAATTATTTACTGAAAAAAGAATGAATTTTATAAGGCACACGCGTTAATCTCCCTTTAGATTGGCTGCTTCAAAATGCTTTGAGTCCAATTCACTTGGTAGGGCTTTGTGCAAGCCCGCCTGGGTAGGTACCACCCACACATCAGGTATTCTACCGCTAAACAACAGTACGCAGTATTGTTGTGTTCCGGTTTGAAGGGTGAGTGAGCCAGTGTAACTACAGGCACAAGGGACATAACATCTTAGTTCCCAAGGTTGGTGGCGCATTGACGATGTAAGGAATAGTTAATATTACTTATAGCGTCATTGTCTATAGGTGATGGTAACCACTTACCATCAGGTTGTCCGTTCGCCAACATATTCCATTTCAACATTTAACAGGACATCAAACTGTTTAGCAACTTGTATCTCAAGTCAGTAACAAGGGCATCCCGAGTTCATTAAAGTAATTTGTGGCAAGTCCTGACTTAGTAGAAGTTCTATTGCATCAGCGCGGGACAGTTTAATTTATTGCAGACAAATGGCTCAGTAAATTGCTAGCTAATGACCTGTGAATCCAGTGTTCAGGAATTTTATTGCGAGCTATCGTTCCGTTAATACCATTAGGTATTTTATTTTTATAGCTTAAAACGTGAACTGGGGAGAGATTTGTGAACGTATTTTCACGTATAAAAAATAAAACGACTTCGTTTAAGTTTTTTAATTTATTTTAATTTTATATTGTTTTTAATTTATATTATGATTAAGAACAGCGGTGTTTTATGCTGATATTACACAGATTTTTTTAATTATATTCTTTACTAGCGACCCGCACCGGCTTCGCACGTGTTCTTGATATGTATCGTTATATAACGTCCAAATTACTTATAATCAGTATAAATTGTAGCCTATGTGTTATTCCAATGTACAACCTATATTACTGTAGAATTTTATCTAAATCCGTTAAGCAGTTTTTTTGTGAAAGAGTAACAAACGTACCATCCTCACAAACATTTGTAATTATTATGATAATGAATAGTAGGATTAAACCCTTGTAAATTATTCTAACGACAAACAGCAATCAACTTTAAACCGAAATAAAGCTGCTTCTAAGGTTCCAGGCTCAAGTCAAAGATAGGACGAAAATATATCACGTTATTCCATCGAGAATCTCTTAGTAAAAGCCTGAAGTCTGGAGGTTGATAGAGTTTACACTTCAGTGCTTCAGAAAGTGTATTAGCTATTGGTTCTGCACTTGAAAATCAAAATCAAAATCAAAATAAACTTTATTCAAGTAGGCTTTTATAAGCACTTTTGAATCGTCATTTTACAATTAAGTGAAGCTACCACCGGTTCGGAAAGTAGATTCTACCGAGAAGAACCGGCAAGAAACTCAGTAGTTACTCTTTTTTAACATTTAAAAAATACAACGTCATGTTAATTAAATACAATTATTTCAATTAATGTATCCTGCTTGGAAGTCAACAGGTATTAACTCCACGCTTTTTTATCATCTACAAAATCTTGTATCGAATAGTATGCTTTTTCTACCAATGTATTTTTAACAAACGATTTGAATTTACTAAACGGCAAAGTTAAAAATTTCTGCGGAATTTTATTATAGAAACGGATACCTTGCCCCAAGAAGGATCCATTGACTTTGCGGAGTCGGAAACTTGGCGTTATAAGTTTATCCTTACTTCTAGTGCATATACAATGATTATCACTGATTTTATCAAAGTGATCAATGTTACTGTGAATATACATGATATTGTTGTAAATATATTGCGACGCAACAGTAAGTATTCCTACTCTGTTAAAAACATCCCGAAGAGAGTCTCTAGCTCCAAGATTATAAATAAACCGAATTGCTCTCTTTTGTAAAATAAAGACAGATTCAATATCTGCAGCGTTACCCCAAAGTAATATGCCATATGACATAATACTGTGAAAATAACCAAAATAAACTAAACGAGCGGTATCAATATCAGTTAGTTGTCTAACTTTTCTAACCGCGTATGTTGCGGAGCTGAGTCTTCCTGTTAGGGATGATAAATGAGAGGTCCACTGAAGTCTGGAATCCAATTCTATTCCTAAAAACACCGTAGTATCAGCTACTTCAAGACGGTCACCATTTAAAGATATATTATAAATTTGCTTGCTTACATTAGGTAGGGTAAAAACTACACATTTTGTTTTTTGAGCATTCAAAACTAAATTATTTACTGTAAACCAATTGTGTATCTGTGATAATGCACCGTTCACATCGTCATAGTCATTTTTTTTCCTGTCAACCTTAAAAATCAGCGAAGTATCGTCAGCAAACAACACTATATCACAAATACCCTTAACATAGAAAGGAAGATCATTTATATATACTAGGAATAGAAAGGGACCCAAAATTGAACCTTGTGGAACTCCCATTTTTAACGTAGATCCAGAAGACTTTATTCCATTAATGAAAACTTGCTGGATTCTTTGACTTAAATATGAAGCGATGAGATCAAGAGCTTTACCTTTAACACCGTAATATTTGAGCTTATAAAGAAGCGTTTCGTGTTCTACACAATCGAATGCTTTAGATAAATCACAGAATACTCCAATAGCGTTCTGTGATTTCTCCCAAGCATCGTAAATATGTTTGAGAAGCGCAATTCCCGCATCAGTTGTCGAGTGACCTCTTCTAAAACCGAATTGCTCACCATGAAAAATAGCATTTGTACCGAAATGGACGAGAAGTTGATTTAAAATAATTTTTTCGAAAATTTTACTTAAAGATGGGAGTATTGAAATAGGCCTGTAATTACCGGGATCGCTTCTGTTTCCAGTTTTAAAAAATGGTAAAACTTTACTACATTTTAACAAGTTAGGAAATGAACCAGTGTCCAAACTCTTGTTAAAAATTACTGCTATATACGGAGCAATATCGTATATGATGTTATTAAAAAATTTTACCGAAATGCCCCATATGTCGTTAGTTTTTTTAATATTTATAGTTTTAAATACTTTTATGACATCTATTGCAGAAACCGTTTCAAATGAAAAATCAATAACGCATTTAGAAACACTATTATTTAATAACCTAGCTGCATTTGATGTAGATGATTCTAAATGAAATGTTATTTTATGGGGTACTTTATCAAAAAATGATTCAAATAAATTAGCAACCTCTAATTCAGAACTCGTGTATCTACTACCTGTGTTCAATTCTATTGGTATCATTTCCTTTTTGTGTTTTCCACTAACACTACTAATAACATCCCATGTGGCTTTAATTCTATTATCAGAATTCAGGATTTTTTTCTTTAAATATAAGGACTTAGCAGAAATGCATACTGTTTTAAAAATTTTTGAATATTTAATGACGTATTCTAAAAAGGCTACGTTTCGATTCCACCGCCTCATATCATATAAGTCGTATAATTTATTTCTACTTTTATAAATACCAACAGTAGCCCAGTCACTAAACTTTAATTTTGTGTTACTATAACATGATTTCATTTTAAATATATTGTTAAATTCTTTTAGTATTACTTCAAAAAATGAATTATAAAGCTCATTTGGATCCTGTGTCGTAAGATCTAGATTAGACAATTTATACGCCACAATATCTTTAAAACAATGTAATTTGTTAGCCGTTATTGGCCTGTATGTTATTTTTTTTAAATGATTTATTTCTTTGTGTTTTAATGAAAACTTCTGACCACAATGGTCAGAAGTTAAATTATTTATAATTGATACTTCATATATTTCACAGTCACAGAACACATTATCAATACACGTAGAAGTGCCGTCGGTTATTCGCGTCGGTTCATTAACTCTATGAGTTAAATTAAATGACATAAACAAGGCAACCAACCGAACACTTAACGTAGTTTCTTTAAGTAAGTCGACGTTAAAGTCCCCACATACAATTATATATTTATTAGTTTTACATAGCTTTTTAAGAATGTCCTCCATAGTGGTTTCAAACAAATAATAATCTCCCGATGGGGGCCGGTACACGCAGACTATAATGTACTGTGGAAATTCCACGCAGGATAGTTCGATAGTACGTTCGATAGAGAGGGCCACAATATCTTTTCGAGATTTACAAACGATATCATTCCGTACTAATATTAATGAGCCACCACGAATAGCACTCCCTCTTACGAACGAACTTGACAGTTTAAAGTTTGAAATATTAAATATGTCAAATTTTTTAACCCAATGTTCTGTGAAACAAAATACATGTATTTTATAATACTCCGAAAATAATTCTATTTCATGATCTTTGCCACCTATGCCCTGTATATTTTGATGTATAATATTTAAGTAAGAGGGCGCAGATGTTGTCGTTTTATTTAGTTTAAACTATTAATTTGAGTATTTTTAATTTTGTCGGTGTTAATATAAATTAAATTATTATTTTTATTATACATATGATCCTTGGTAACATTACTTGTAAAATAATTTTTGATATTGTAGGCAATTAGGTTACCAATTTGTCTTTTCGATTTCATTGGTAGGTACATAGTATCCTCTGTCCACTTAAATCTATGAATAAATTTATTAATGTCAAATAACATTAAATCATTACTGCAATGTCGAGTCAAATTATATAGACATAGGTTTAAGTCATAAATATGTAAATTCTGTGCATCTGTCAAGGTATGTGAATATGGAAATAAACTAATTATAAATTTGCATTTCTTTTGATTTTGGATTTCAATTAATAATTTAATATCCTTAATTAAACTCTTTTTGTTTAGAGACAAACTGTCACCATGCATTAATACTACTTGAAGTCTTCCCAGTCTTCTATAGTTAACGAAACATCAAGGAATGCGTTTGTGATC
Source organism: Vanessa cardui (assembly GCF_905220365.1). NCBI lineage: Eukaryota > Metazoa > Arthropoda > Insecta > Lepidoptera > Nymphalidae > Vanessa > Vanessa cardui. Next base: position 11,484,422 of record NC_061143.1, read on the forward strand.
GTAGCGATAAATTGTCAATTTATAAATATTACAAACAAGAGCAATGATTTTGTATATTTTGATTTTGAGGCATATAGTTTCACGGTTGTGTACAAGCGATCCCGTGGCACCTCTCAAGAGACCGTAACGGTATTTCTGACTGGCTCTCTTATTTCTGGCTTTTAGTGAAGATTCCGTTTATCGATTGCATAAAAAAAAATGGGGTGTATATTAAAAAAAATACTTATAATAAAAATCTAAGTGAAAAGGAATTGTGAAAAGGCGAGTTAATTAAGAATGAAAGTCTACTATGTGTGATACACATCTGTCATCTGTCCCTTCAAATCGTATAGTTTGACGTTATTCTCTAGATAAACACAATCAATATAATCGATCACAGTGATGACAGGTCATATGCCGCTTTTCATTAAAAAGTTTCGATAATAATCGAATAAAAAATCAAATCGAATAAGTGGACGAGAAAATCGCGGACTAATAAACGTAAGTTCTGTTAAAAATAAAGAATAGTTTTTAATTTACGAACGTTCAGAATTCTGTATTATCACGGGACGTAATTTTAAACATATAAAACAAAAAGCTTCGTACACTCATTCGTTCATGGTTCTATTTCGTTCCTCGTTCGTCAATTTTATTCATAGTGTTTCCCTGAATACAAATATGAATTTGTTTCTCATAGAAAATGTTACTGCATATTCTAAGTTCTAACAAGAAACCTTTTAACGCTTCGTGTAGGATGCAACACTGAAGCTTTTATACTTGAATGAACTTTAAACTTTCCCAAGTTACAAGTTAACGGGTGAAAGATCACAGTAAATGTGCAAGTACATAACTTGATTACACGATGTTAAAACTAACATCACGAAAAAGATCTTATATTTTTAAACTGTTTTAAGATATGGGATTACATTATTGATTAAAATTAGATGATTGTGTGTTTTTACTTTGTTAGAGGTAGGGTTTTGTGCGAAATTTTTGGTTAGCTACACACGTAGCAGAATAAAAATGATTTCCTTTCTAAGTATGTATTAAGTCCAAAACATAATTAGATTTTTTTATATTTAATCATATTATGTATTACGTGCACAAAGAATTTAAACAATAAACTGTTCTTAGCAAACCTGTCAGTACGTCATTTGTTCACCTTTCATACACACAAACCAACAATACACTGTTGTTGAGAACTCAAAAGAGTTCGATATTTAATTGTTCTTTGTAAGGGAACAAAATGCAGTATTTCATTTTATTTTACAATGTTTAAAAATATATCACAGACGCCATTTTTCCAACAAAGGCATTTATCGCAACGTTTCCGCTTACAAAAATATTTTACGTCCGCGCGGACCTCTGTGACCTCTGTCCACCTTTTCATTATGATATTCTTTAGAAACTTTTACTGTTTATATTTTCTTTACATTTTCTTAGAAACAGTTTTAGGAAGAAATAATACTTTCTTTATCCATCGTTCTTGAACTGGCATCTGACTTATTATTTATCATAGAGCGTTATTATGATAAATAATAAGCTGGCAAGAGCTGTCATATTATATATTTATATAAATGTTTGCGTGTGCCTCACACATTATAATTTTATTAATATTCATATAACATTATTATTGATACATTTTCACGTTCTATAATAAATCACGTTTTCATAGCGTTTTAATTGATAGAGTTTTAGAAGTACATTCGAATTGTCATGCTACAATTAATCTCCCATTTTAAACAATAATTTTAAATACAATTAACGCTTTGATGATTGGGTGAACAGATTTGTTTTATTATTTCGCAAACAAAAATAAACTATGTTTTCAGCTCACCCACCGCATGTTGCTTTCCGAATTACGATTGTCATGAATTTTTATTTTTGTGTATCTGAATAAGTCCTAACTAAGATCGGAATAAGCGCTAAACCAACTCAAGAGAACGACTGATTCCAGCAGTGGAATATTTACAGAATATTACTTTTACTTTACTTAACCGCACTTTTATATTTTTTTGTATTTTTCGTTCCTCGTTTTAGCTAAAGATATACTTAAAAATCCACACTTGTGTTATATGTGTTTGCGAATCACACATATGTACCAACATTTCAATTAATTTATTAATTGCTTATTGTAGTTTACAGTGCTGGTATGTACAAAATACTTAACACAACAATATTATGTCATAGTTTGGATGCAATTATAATTAACCATGTTATTTCAGTACATAATTTTATTTCATTCGGACAAAATATCAAAATACTACATTCATTGTAATAATAATAAAATACTGAGCTCTATCATCAAATACAAATAAAAAAAACAAGATGTTTGACCTTTTTAAAAATATTAAAATAATATGCAAATTACGAACGAAATTCAAATATCATATAAAGCTAAAAAAAGTTCATAAAAAAGGTTCGTTAAATCGTAGCGTGGAATAATATATATTTTATTTCAATTATCGTAGTACCTAACGACCGTTATTACTCGGCCGTGAAACGCGTTAGCTGAATCGATTGTCATACGAGAACAAAACAGTCGGGCTATTTGGGGAAATTTCATATGCAATATTTGAGTTTTCAATATAAAATTCAACTAACTTTGAATATATATTTCAGTTTATTAATGTTATTACCCAATGAAATAAAATAGATTCTGTTCTATTTAAATGGATTTAAAATTCATTCGGATTGAAGCTTTGAATTAATATTGTTGCTGCAGTTATCCATGAAAGTATTTCTTCAGGATCGGAGAACCATGTCAAAACATGTCTCTAGATAATTTTCTCAGGGCCAATAACTTTAATCAACTTTTTTTACTTTAACAAAGCAAATTCTTTAATTACAAAGTTATTTATTGCATTATAAAATAATGTCATCCTTGTATTCAAATAGGAGAAATATTCGACACCGTTATTACCAAATAATTTTAAAATCTTATTTTCCAAAATTTGAACTGCCTTAGGGTCGAAGTAAGTATATCTTTTTTTTCAAATTGTTTATTTAATTGTAATGTTTAATTTATTATTAGTTCTATGTTTAAAAACAAACCATTCCATTATTTTTTTTAATATTGCACTAGTAATTTGAGCGTAGAATAATCTAGTATGTAGTGAAAGGCAAAAATAAAAAACAACCATTTTAAATTTCGAATCGAGAATATGGAATATTTCAAATAATTTATCCTTTGTTTATTATAATTAGGCTTATTTAAACAGACGAGTGTATCTTGATAATTTATTACACGGTTTTACATTTAAATATATCGCGTTTCGTAACGTTCTTTGCATTAACAGAAAATCGTATGTAAATCAACTGTCTTAGTTTGCTGCCAACGTTTTATGCAACGATTGTCGCAAAAAAATGTGTTCCTATTTTTCAAGATATCCAAGAAAGCTGATAGGAAATCTTGGTGGACGGTGGATTTCTATTTCATTTTACTTGACCTAACTTATATTTGTAAGCCATATTTTCCGACATATTACCAATATTTATGACGTAATATTTATGACACTAGGTGGTAGGGCTTTGTGCAAGCCCGTCTGGGTAGGTTATTCTACCACTCATCAGTTATTCTACCGCCAAATAATAGTACTCAGTATTTTCGTGTTCCGTTCTGAAGGGTGAGTGAGCCAGTGCAACTAAAGGCACAAGGGACGTGATATCTTAGTTCCCAAGGTTGGTGGCATATTGACGATGTAAGGAATAGTTAATATTTCTTACAGCGTCATTGTCTATGGGTGATGGTGACCACTTACCATCAGGTGGCCCATATACTCGTCCGCCAACCTATACCATAAAAAAAAAAACGTTGCACTAAAATATACTGGTAAGCTTGTAAGACCATATTCTCTCAAGTCTCTTGGCTCAAAAAAGGGCTCTTGGCTCAAGTCCGAGTCAGAAAAAAATTTTTTCGTTATAAATATCAATTAAAAATGTTTCAGTTTTAATTTGTCAAAGTATTTACCACTACAATTGTCGTAAGTAATTATAGATCTATTGACGGTGCGCACGCACACTTAATAACCGGCCTGTTTATTGACACTCGCGTTTACAATATGTCTAAGTGTGAGTGAAATGACTAATCTATAATATAAAAATGAGTCGCTAAATGAATGCTAAATGTTGCTAAGCGCAAAACTCGAGAAAAGAAAAGGTTGGACCGATTTCGATAATTCTTTTTTTTAAATATTCCTTGAAGTACAAGGATGGTTCTTACGGAGAGAAAAATTCCAAAAAAAAAAATTTAAAATTTCCTGAAAAAGTCGAAAAACAACACTTTTCTATACTCCCATACAAAAGGTGTTGTTGAAATACATCGATCGTATGACGATTATTACGATTGTCCGATTCTGTTTCTGCGAGCTGAAGATGGATATCGTCTTGGACTATATCAAACTAATTCACGACAGGCTCTGTGACATCGAAGAGAGTTAGTTGTATGGATTTCTATGCATATCGTATAACGATTAGAGATAATCAAACTAACCATATTCTGAAGCGTCGTAAGCTGTTTCAAAAATTAATTGTTAATATGTAAACTAAGGGAACAAACGATTAAACAATTATTCGATACAACCAATCAAAACTTCGAGATCGAGATGACGAATATTAAATGAAATATTTTTTAAGTATTTGATTAGATCTCGCATGTTTCTTGATTTGTTTCTTTATTATTTGTACATTGTTGATGATCAGTAATTACTTGCAACATGAAAAATTAAAAATTTATTTTCTGCGACTAATGCCCAGCGAAGCGGGCGGGTATAGCTAGTGTAAGAATAATTACGTTCAATAATTTTTTCTGTCTTTAAGCACGCTCTCAGCAGAAAGAGATAAGTGTATATGTCACCGTAAACTTGTAAATACCATTAGAAAGATTTGGAACCGTAACATACTGTTTACAATTGAACGCATTACTTTTTATTAGATTACAATCTATCGAAGTAAATTTCAGTTAAATTATAAAAACTCTCATCTAACTTAACCGAAACATTGTGAACTATCGAAATTGTATGAGTTTTATTGTAAGTTTTAAAAATATTGTGAACGTTTACGTAGAAACGGTTACAATATTTCGATAGTTAACAATCTCACAAGATAGATTGTAATCTAACGATGTTTGTAATCTTACGGTGACATATATATCCCACTCTTTCGATCTAGGATTGAAGTGTAACTATAGACACAAGGGAGTTATTAGTTCCAAAGATCGGTGGCCCATTGGTGATTTGGAAAATGGTTAATATTTATTACAGCATTAATGTTTATCAACGATGCCGACCACCATCATTTCACGCATTTGTTTCTTCATATATACCACTATAACTCACCGTCATCTGTTTTTTAATACTTTTAACTCAAACATTAACACAAAGAGCTATAATTAAGGGCTGTAAAAAATTTAAGCATTTCATTATAATTTAAATTTCTAATTTCCTGATAGCGATCACTAGCGTTTGTTAATGTTGTATAATAACAGCGAAACATACAACATACAGTTTCACGTGTTGTTATCTCGATCTTTGAAACTACAAAATAGGTCAATGTACTGAGTACATATTTTCCATTGAAAGTATGAACAGGCTGGCTTGCACAAAAACTCTAACAATATATATATTATTATAATATATATACATATATATACTGAAAATTTCCTATTGCTGGGCAAAAGCCTCCTTTTTAACTGAACCATATCGGCTCTCTTCAAAAACTCTTCCACAAAGAAAACTAGAAAATTGTCAAGAATGAAAATGGAATTGTCGTAATTATTCGTCACTCCGTCACGTTTTCAGAGTTCGTAAAGTTTCAAACTTAATCTCCATAAAAATATTTCAGAGAGAATTTTCAATTATTTTATTAAAGTTATAACAAAGAAAATATTCAAATTGTACACGCTATACTATTATATCTAAGTTTCTAAAGCAACTTGTAGGTACTTGTAGAAGCAGTCTATGTAGCCTGGTTAGGAACACAAATAATAAGACTAAAGGATCGTGTATCAGAGTAGTTACTGGATCTCTACTACTCTTCTTAGAGTCTGCATGTCAAGCAGTGGCTTTAATTTGCAGTGTAAAATTGAAGACATCGGTTAAGATGCCTGCGTTCTAACCACTGGACCGTCCCGGCTCTTAGCACGAACATTAAAAAAACTTTTTAAGATTTTAAATTAAACTGGATATTTTTATTATTAAAGTTATTAATTTCGGGATATTTACCATGTTTTTTTTATTTTTGTTCGGTGGAGCTTGATATTTCGACATTGTCTACGAATGTCTTGTTCACGAGACTGAACAAAAATAAAAAACAAAGAAAATATTCAAATTGTACACTCACTGTACTATTATATTTAACTTTCTAAAGATACTTGTAGAAGTAGTCTATATAGTATGGTTAGGAACACAAAGGATAAGACTAAGGGATCGTGTATCGGAATAGTTGCTGGGTTCTCTAGTGTTCTTCTTAGAGTCACGAGACTGAACAAAAATAAAAAACATGGTACATATCCCGAAATTAATAAATTTAATAATTAACAAAACTTATATGAATAACATTTACCTTGATAATGAAATTACTAATGTCCAACCTCCACCGCGTGTCAGCCACCCTATGTGCTTTTATGTTACCCTTAAAAGGTATATGCGAATGAAAAGGATGTCTAACTTACATTCGCATTTTGAATATTGTTAAGATACTATTCAAAATTTTTATTTAATAAATCTCTTAACGAAGCCGTAATTTCACTGCTGATTTACGTCTTGAAGTTTTAAGAATTATAATTGAGATAAAAAGGCTTTCAGAGCTGTTGTTCGAATCGACTGCTGTCTGGTTAAGCTCTCAAAGTGATTTGTTCGAAATTAACCTTTCACTGAATCAAATCTCGAATTTCATCAAACTATACGCTAAGATCTCTGTGCCTGAAACATGACGGTTTAATTTACTGATCTAAAATACTGGGAAGTTAAATAAAAAATATGGTTGTCAATAATAATCAACAAAACAACAACAACAGCATGTTTCCCGCTACTGGGTTAAGGCCTCATCTCCCTTTGTGGAGCAGGTTTGGGACATATTCCACCACGCTTCTCCAATGCAGGTTGTCACACGTGATACAATTTCGTTAAAATTAGACACATGCCAATTTCCTCACGATGTTTTCCTTCACAGACGAACTCGAGATGATATAATAAAAGAGAATTAAGCACTTGAAAATTCAATGGTGCCTGGATTTGAACCCATAATAGTTCTTACCACTGGGCTGTCTCGGCTATTAAATCATTCGATTGCAATTATCAACGTTAACCTATAAATCTTAAGGTTGAATCTCGGATGAAGCCAGTTACAGGTTATTGAGTTTTTCTATTAATAAGAAATGTCATTTACAGCGTAGGCTTAGCAGTTATGAGTTTTTCTGTGATCACGACTTTTCCGCCTTTAGAAGAGACAAGATTAGACATTTTAATTAAAAAACGTGGAAACCATGCTTATAACCATAATTTTGCTGACCTATGATTACGTCATGCAAACCATTTCGTTGTATATAGATTAATAACAATAGTTCAGAATTTAATTTTTAGCGTTAGATTATGTTCTGTAATTTATTGCTCGGGAATTCTATTTATTCTAATAATTAATCTTTGATCGATGATCGAAATATATTTCGCCACCATTTGGAATATTTACCATAAATTAGACTTTAGAAACATTGGTGAAATTCTGAATTGATTTTAAATTGAATAGACATAAATTCCCTGATTACAGATTTAGTAACTGTAAAAAGTTTAAATATATAATTATAAAAAATTAAAAAAATATAAAGAGTAAGATTATGAGAAACAGATAATAAATTGAATTTAAATAAAATAATTGTATTTATAATTCAAATTCATATATGGTTCCTTTTTTGAATTTGAAAAATATCCAGTAATATAACGCTAAATTTATTTTAACAAATCTGACTACATCTGAACTGTATAGTGTTACACCCAAACCTATTTTCTCGCGTTGAAAACGCATTAACCCAAATGGTACAGCAGTACGCTTCTAAAATATAGCATTCTTGTTCAAAATCTCTAGCGATCGATACTATGAGGTCTGGCATAGACAACGTGTTCGACAGTTCCTGTCTATAATGCAGTTGGTAAAGTGTTGCCAGAATATTGAATTTGCATCTTTTTATTAATAAATAAAATAAATATTTAAAAAATACATAAAATAAACAAATATTTCGTTATTACTTTTGTGAATGTATAATTAATTACTTAAAAGTTTTTGCTGTATAAGAGCAGCATTAAATTTTGATGTTTAAGATTGGTAAAGATATAGTTGACATTTAAAAATATTTGTTCAACTTTTTTCTTTAAATTTTAATGAGATATATAGTCGTGCTTACCTTATTGTCTAGACTAGTCACACTGACGTATATACTTGGAAGCAATGACGTCACATTTTCATCCACGCTGCAATAAGGGCTATATAATTATCTGTGACGTAATTTCAAACATGACGTATATATGAAACATCATGTATACCTTTATTAAAGAGTCTTCAAACATTATACATTTTTATGGACGAGCAAATGTTTCACATAAGGTATATGCAATATATAAGGAGCTAATTTTGTGCCTTTTTCAGTCACTCAAAATGAGATCTTCAATTATGCCATTACGGACGAGTGCTGACGGTGAGAGTCCGCCCTTATAGGATTTTTTTAAATTTAAATTACATATTAAACGTATCATGGCAAGACAAAGTATAGCTATTTAACAGTGAAATATATTTTGATCAAAGCTACGCGGCTTTACAAAAAACTATACCACCAAGAATTAACAACATTTTACCATTCACGAGAGACAAATAAACTTCAAACAGTTTTTAAGAAAATAAATATTAATTAATTAATTTTATTCCATAGTAAAACCATTACCAATTACGTATATTTTAATTTACTCAAAAGCAATATAATGAATCTGTATTTATTTCATCTTGATAACCATAACAAACAATATAACAACATCTCAGCTACTTGTCATAACTTGAGCAATAACACGCTGTTATAAATCTAGCTTTGAAATAAAAATAATTCTAAAAGACAATAACCAAGGCGTAATACGTCAAGCAGCGACGCGGATAACGAGATGAATGCAGGACGAGCCCTTTGACAATGAGCTTCCTCTTCTGATATAAAAATAAGCTACAGATAAAATTTCTTAACATATTAAAAAAAAGCTTTATTCACGTAATTAACGAGATTTGAATCGTCACTTTATGTAGATCGAAAACCAGTAACAAACTAATTAATATAATAATTAAACTCTTTAATTTAAAATTAGAATATGCATAATACTCTTTGGAAGAGTCGAGTTCAAAAGTATTTGAGTAAATTTATTATGTGTTTTAAAGCCCGTCTGGGTAGGTACCCCCACTCATCAGGTATTCAACCGCTAAACAACAGTACGTAGTATTGTTGTGTTCCGGTTTGAAGGGTGAGTGAGCTAGTGTAACTACAGGCAGAAGGGACATAGCATATTAGTTCCCAAGGTTAATGGCGCATTGACGATGTAAGGAATAGTTAATATTTTTTACAGCGTCATTGTCTATGGGTGATAGTGCTCATATGCTCATCCACAAACATATTCCATAAAAAAAAACTACAGTGGAAAATAGGATTTTATAAAAGTAATACCTTGAAGACAGATATTTATATAATGAAGAGATTTTATTATAACAAATCGGTACAAATAGTCTTTTATTCGTATAAATATGTACATTAATAAAGAATTCTCGAGCATTGAAGTTCAAATTAAAAAGGTGAGCGGTATTTTCATACGTCATGTTTATTCAGCAAAATGAAATTACGGTTGAACGTGATCATACGAAACAAAGGATTATTTTTTTTGTTTAGACAAATGAATTTCATATTCATTGTAAATCAGATATGAAATTGGATAAATAAAGTATCTAATTTGGATTTTAAATTAAGAACATATTGAACTTTCAATTGTTTAATTAGTGTCTATAATAGTATAATAGTCAAGAATTTGATTACAGAGTCGAGATATCCCAGTGGTTAGAAAGCGTGCATCTTAACCGATGATTGCGGGTTCAAACCTAGGCAAGCACCGCTGATTCATGTGCTTAATATGTCTTTATAATTCATCTCGTGCTCAGCGGTGAAGGAAAACATCGCGAGGAAACCTGCATGTGACAAATTTCATAGAAATTCTGCTACATGTGTATTCCAGCAACCCGCATTGGAACAGCGTGGTGGAATATGTTCCAAACCTTCTCCTCAAAGGGAGAGGTGGCCTTTAACCCAGCAGTGGGAATGAACAGGCTGTTGTTGTTGTTTGTTGTTGTTGATTACAGAGCGTGGTAACTAATCTCATCTTTTGTTCTTGTAATTAAAATCCTTGTATATATGTAAACTAGCGACTCGCCCCGATTTCGCACGGTTGCAATGCTGATAATAATATACTGCAGAATGTCTTACAAAGTTCACAGTTTTTTAGTAGTTCTCTACTATATTGTGCAAGTATTATACATCTAAGCCTTCCCCTTGAAGCAATCTATCTATTAAAAAAACCTCATCAAAATCTGTTGTTGCGTAATTTTAAAAATCTGAGCATAAATAGGGACAGACAGCGGTTAGCGGCTTTGTTTTGTACTATGTAATGATAATGATTAAGCTATTTCACTTACCTCAGCATAAAGATTTTTAGGTAAAGACAAATTATTTAGTGCATGGTACTAACTTATAAAGTCAGCTTAAAAGTGTTAATCGGTGGTAGGGCATTGTTCAAGCCCGTCTGGGTAGGTAGTCACTCAGATATTGTACCATCAAATAGCAATGCTTAGTATTGTTATGTTCCGGATTATAGGGTGAGTGAGTCACAAAGAAGATAACTTTTGAGCTCTCGAGGTGACGCATTTGCCATGTGAGGCATGTTTAATATTACTGAGTTAATATCTGTAAATGGTGGTGACCACTTACCAACACCTGAGCTCCCAAATCTGGTGGCGTATTTGGGATATGAGGGATGTTTAATATTACTGAACTCATATCTATAGGTAGTGTTGTCCACTTACCATCATGGCCTATTTACACTTCGATCAATACTATATATGAAAAATCGTAGTGAAGTTGCGGCTCGCTATTATTAACCCGCAGTGCATTTAAGCTTCATTATGTGTTTCTAGTTACGTGTCTAGATGCAATTCCCTCAGCGTGACTTTCGTGCGAACAAGGTCGTAGCTATCATAACGTTCGTCGTTATCACACCGTGCATTTGAATTCAATCAATTTGCGACACGGAAAAATATGTAACGAAATGTTTTGAACACTGCTATCATAAATAATACTATTACTCGTAAATAAATTCATTCTCAGAATACAATGATTGTAGGAATTAATTCAATATCTTGATCGTATTAGTATTTTTTTTAAATATAGTTTACTAGCGCCCCACCCCGGTCTCACACGGGTGTAATGGTATGACATAACAGTAGAAACTTCTAAAATTATCTAACAATAATATTTATAGTATATAATATAAATATTAACCTTCTCGATTAATGAGTGATTCGAGGAGAAGATTTACCTATTAAAAAAACCGCATCTTGTATCTTTAAAACCATGCATCCGTTGCGTAGTTTTTAAGATTTTGCTTGTGATAGATTTAATTCACTATACAAACAATTGGTAACGCACAATATAATTCCTCAAATTTTTGCTCGATTTGATTAACTTCGGTGTGGAAAGTAACTATCAGGATTCAATTTGAAATTTAAAACCTATTTGAAATTGTATACAAAAAATACAAAAGTATGTATAAAAATGGTACAATTGCTTTAAAAGCAATCTTCAAGTTCAAATTAGTTCTCAAATATAACTAGAATTAACTTAATATAATTTTAGAGTGTGGTATTTGCACAGATATATGTTTAAAAACGAGACCACCTTAATCAGGTGACCTTATACATACCACTAAGCCTTTACAATTCATTGGTTCGGTAATAATTTGAAAGTCAGAGAGCTTAAATTTTACATTATTTAGGACATTTAAAGATATTTCGAATTTAGACCAATCCCGTAACAGAATAAAGAACATATTGGAAAAAATCAAAATACGTTCAAGTATCCTTTTACAAGCACTTATGAATCGTCATTTAAAAACTATAATAGGTGAAGGTACCACCGGTTCGGAAAATCGATTCTACCAAGAAACTCATTGGTTACTCTTTTTCAATATTTAAATAATACAGTCATGTTAGTTATACAGCTATATATGTATGCAATATATCCTCCCAAGTAAGATATAACAAACAAATCACACCTTAAAAGTCACAAGATATTTCAGGGTTAGAATATATAAATGAGGATTATATATTTTTTAAATATATAAAGATAGTGTTAACATATGAAAAGGTATTATAATTATTAATAATTATAATAGAAAGTTTACGAGAAGTTCAATTTTTTTTGTGACAACATCACTTACATTACTCTGATCCCAATGTAAGTAGCTAAAGTACTTGCGTATGCAAAATCAGAAGTAACGACGCCACCACAAACACCCAGACCCAAGACAACAGAGAAAACTAATGACTTGACTCGGTCGGGAATCGAACCCAGGACATCATCGGAGTGGCGTACCCATGAAAATATTTTGTTTCAATTACATCAATGACTATTAGGAGAGAGTCTAAAAAGATCTAATTTAATAAATACTTATTATGTTGGAAAATAAATTCATTCTCTTGCCTAATGGTTTCCTTTCAAGCAGCCGGTTGAATAATTGTTTAATTGTAAGTTAACGAATAATAATTCAATTTTCAAGCCAATGAAATCGAAAGTAGAAGATGAATAGAAATTTAAGCTGATAACTTTGTAAAAGCTTCGATAACTCGAGCTTTCAGTTATGTTATTTGATCCTTTGGGCTTTTGTTGTGCAAGCTTTTAGTCCAGAGTGTAAAAAACACCACTGAGAAAATACTTTTTTATTACCGCTTTAATAAATGATTCACTTCTTCTAATCAACAACAACAACAGCCTGTAAGTTTCCCACTGCTGGGCTAAGGCTTCCTCTCCCTTTGAGGAAAAGGTTCGAAAAATATTGCACCAGTGGGTTGGTGGAATACACATGTGGCAGAATTTCTATAAAATTAGACACATGCAGGTGTTCTTTTTCACGTTTTCCTCCTCTGTCAAGCACGAGATTGATTATAAACACAAATTAAGCACATGAATATTCAGTGGTTGCCTGGGTTTGAACGTGCAATCATCGGTTTAGATGTACTTATTCTATTAATAATAAACGTCGATTGCAACATTGTATTAAAATTCATAGTAGGAAACTTTAATGAGCTTGAATTTGTGGCTATCACATCATCACAAATACATCGTGAAACCGCATTGGAAACCGAAGATCGGGGTTAATGTCGCTTTTCGATTGGTAGTGAATCGTAGCTCGACCACAGACTATCAATACAAGCTCGATAGTGGGTGGCACTACCTTGCAATTAATACTATTTGCATATACATATATATGTATATATAAATTTATCTAGATGTACAAGTTGGTGGAACACTATGGTAAGTTATCTGCATAGTGCTTTAGGTTGATATAAAATATTTAAATATTGACTTTTTTATAATATCTGGGTAGGCATATGATTCCATTTCACCTGATGGTAAGCTCAAGAGGACTTCAAACGCGAAGACGACCTGTACAATCAGCAACAAGAGCGCACTAGTTGCCCACGACAGGATGCCTCTTCACAACTCGTTTGAAGGCAACTAAGTTATAAGTGCTACACTGCACACTTGTGCTAGTAGAGTTCCATTTTGTTTTATAAGTTCCATTTAAATGTTAGCACTAAAATCGACATTCATTTAGGTAGTACATTAATCTCATTTATCAGAGATTAAATTGAATCAATTTGAATAATATTAATACAGGATATTAATGTATGCATCTGTCACTCATTACTATGCCATCAAAACTTAATTACATATACATAATATATGTACACTTGTACTTGGTAGTAGGTTCAGTGCAAGCCCGTCTCGTAGTACTACACTCATCAGATATTCGACCGCCAAATAGCAGTTGATATTCTTGCATTCCGGGTTGAATACAAATAGAATCTTTTTGTTAGCAAGTGTGATAGCGTATTGATTTTGAGGAATTATAACAACAATTGCCGGAAAATTTCCCACTGCTGGGCTAAGGCCTCCTCTCCCGAGGAGAAGGTTTGGATCATATTCCACCTCGCTGTTCCAACCCGGCTTGGTGGAATACACGTGTGGCAGATTTTTTATGAAATTAGACATATGCAGGTTTCTTCACGATGTTTTACTTCACCACCGAGCACAAGATGAATTATAAACGCAAAATAAGGACATGAATATTCAGTGGTGCTTGCCTGAGTTTGAACACGCAATCATCGGTTAAGATCACGCGTTCTGCTGGGCCATTTCGGCTCAAGGGAACCGAGATGGAGACGGAACTTCCTGCCAGGAGGACGAGCCCTGCCAGGTAAGGAAAAATAAATATTTCTTAATATACCAATGTCTTTGAGTAACAACTATTCATCAGTGCAGATTAGTGATCCCGTCAACCCAATATTACATACAAAAATCACTATCAGTAAAATGTTGAAAAGTCGCCTGAAATATTTTCGTGAATGAAAATGTCAAAGTTCTTTCATTACTCAACGTTTCAAAAACGACACAAGAAAAATAGTCATCTTGTGATCTTTTAGGAATTCGCATTACTCAATAAACTCGCTAGGGACCATTTCTAAATCTAGAAGCCTTTTTGGAATGAGATGAGAGAACTTGAGCAAATGGTAAAATGTTACTTGTTGATACATTGGTTTCATTTTGGGATTGTTAGGAATTTTATATTTGTAATTTATCTTGAGATATTATCACATATATTCTTTATATGGGATGATGATCGCCTCCAGGCTGTTACAAATAACGAAAATATGTTTTATATTATTGTTGTTTTACATGAAGTCAATTATTGTTGAAATGAAATTAAAAAAAGGAAATAAAATCCCGCTCAGTTCCTTTCGACGGTTCTTCTCAGATTCGAGGTGTTAATTTCTGAACTGGTGGTAGATTTTAGACTATCAATAAACCAGTGTAGCGCTTCCATATGGAATAAAGATTAACTGTGATATAGAATATATTTCTATATCACGAATATAAATTTCCGATTATAACATTTAGAACTAGCGCGCACTGGTAACTTTTGTCACGGTGACTGTTTCGTCACTCTTGTCAAGTCCGTGAATATGTACAGATGCAGACACAATTGTCACGTCGTAACGTGCGCGCACCTCCATACATGTTCATGGACTCGACAAGAGTGACGAAACAGTCACCGTGACAAAAGTTACCAGTGCGCGCTAGTTCTTAGTGTCAACGTATAACTTTAAGTGAAATCGCAATGATATGTGCAGAATGAACAAAATAGAACTGATCCCACATATACTTATTGTCACAAGTACTTGAAAAAACTATCAAAAGAAACTCAGTGGAATTCGAAATTTAAAACTAATTACAGTTTAAAATATTATAAACGTATACCAGGAGGCGAACGTTTTATTTTCATTTCTGAAGTATATTATCTATCTTAAAACCCTATCATTGTATTAACCTCTTTTACAAATAGAGTAAGGACAACAAAATTTGATATAAAAATATAGTTAAACTAGCCACGACTTTAAAAAGTGATATCATCAGACAGGCATTTCTAAGAAACACGAAAACCCCATCATCAAGTTATTACAAGTATACATAATTTCCTTTTTCTTGGGGTCAAATCTTGCTCCATACCAAATTTCATCAAAATCGGTTTAGTGATTTAACCGTGATAGCTTAATAGACAGAATTGCTTTCGTTTATAATATAAGTATAGAAATACAGATACTAAAGCAGTTGAGTTTCGGCCATTTTGTATAATTCCATCATCACATCCCTAATAAAACCGACCGCAATAAAAATGAAATATGCCAAGTACAAAAACATTTTTCCATTGAATATCATACTTCATATTATATGTATGTGTATAAATATAAAATAAAATCAATAATGATATATAAACATGCAGGTAATGAGGATAGCAAATTGAATGTTTTCTCAACAATCAAATGAGAAAAGTCACAAGACACACATTATATGTCAATGAAATAAAGTCATAAAGCTTAGATATTAGATTGTAATATTGCTTAACAGTAATAATAGTTTAAAAACCTAAGAAAAAACATGCGAAGTACTAGTAGTTTTTTAGTTCTGGTCACGATTACGGAACAAACCTATTCAACTATTAACATCGATCCTTCATAAGTAAAGATTCAATTTAATCCAACGTTTAAATCTGTAAAAAATCACGTTCAAAGACTCCGCTATACACGTTACGTATACATATAAACGAAAGAGTGTTAAAAATATACAAGTATAGCACGACACAAATTAGATGTAACATCGGGAAAATTCGTAAAACCGATCACATCCGAATTAACTATCTAATTATCAATATTTATTTCTTATGTGAATATGATCTTTACACAAACGTAACAACTTGTAATATCGTATGACCTAATTATATTCGTCAATTTGACACGTCGATTTACATGCACTTGCTTTCTCGGGTTGAACTAACGCAAAAATCTATAGCGACGAATAGCGTCGAATGGCGCGATAGGGAGCTATTTCTATTGGTTGTATAAATCGGCAGTAATCGGTTTTATTGAATTACCGATGCTACAAATAGGTTATGTCATACTTTACATTAACATAACGTCTGCGAAAATTTAAAAGGAATAAAAGAAAAAGGAGTAATGAGTTCATTAACGATCTGTGTATCTGTCACAGCTGGGCGTATGCCACGTTTGCGAGAAAAAGGTTTGAACGTAGCTCCGATGGATACACATGAGACCTTTTGGTTCTTGTTATTTATCCTAAAGTCGCAAAATAGCAATTTAAAATGATTAATGTAAAGCTATTGGCAATACATTACATATATATCTATTTCATTCTGTGCTTTTCTAATAATAACCTATATTCGTATTGAAAAAAGATACCTCGGAAGTGTCGTTATCACGACGGATGGAATTTAAATTTCTTAACGAAAACCTTTTATATTGATCATGTTCCAAATTTAAAAATATATTAATAAAAAAGTTCGATACATAACTATATTCGGCTATATTTCAATCTCAGATTTCTAAAATGCAATTATTATTACAAACCAGTATAAATATTGATTTTATAACAAAATAATTTCAAATAAATTTCAATAATAACAGTTGACGTTTAAAATCTCAACGAGTTTCATGACGCCGCACGGAATGACGACACTAAAAATAATATTCATTTGTATATATTTTAATTTTCTGACAGTAACTGCTTGGCAATATCCATTGAACGATTAAAAACAAGTGAAACGTCTTCATAATACCAAGATTTGATCAACCATTTTATTAGATTTTAGGTATAATCATGTAATTAGAAAAAGTGTAACATGTGTCTGAAATTAGCAAAAAGCGTGGTCACCCTAAAGAAAGACATAAAAAAGTAAGTGATGTCATTCAAGGTCACACTTCTTCGCTTCAAAGCATTGTTTGATAGATCGATCTTCACTGGGACAAATTAGGTTTCATGACATGAGCTGATTATTCAAAATTTGACATTTATTTTTTTTAATGACTTAGGTCGTAATTTTTACTGCCAGAAAATATACCTATATAATAATATATATAATAATATACATATAAAAATTATATTCAAAATGAAAATGTAATTTTATAGGCTTCTATACAGAATTCGTGAGGAAAATTATGTCGTCCTTAGTGTCATGAGTAGGGTATTTACTAACTCGTAACTGCGAGGACCTTTTTACGCCTCAACCTTTCCCGTCTTTGTTATGACATACGAACTGTTTTTGTTACGAGTATATACAAATTTGTTTGACGATTTATCTCTTTATGTATTGTAGCTACTTCTCTGTAAAAATATTGAGCAAGAAAACGTTAGATAATTTTTGAAAATCTTGATTTATTACAATGTTTTTTTGTGTAAAATTTTTTAGTAGGTACGGTTAAAATATACAATTATTTAAGAGGAAATTTCCTAAAATATAGGCGCATATGACAAGTCATTATTAAAAGATGAGTATTTGAATTGATTTATAAATATTTCAAGCTATTTATTATTTTAAAATAACTGAATAACTGATCTAAACACTTTTAGAACTGTAATAAAAGCAATACAGACTCTTTCATATTGGTCGTAAAGTTATATATGCTGTTCGTGTTGCCTATATCGCGTGTTAACCGCTTATAATCATTTATTTCTTTTAATAAAATAATTTAACATTAGTTTAGTAGAAATTATTGTTAAAACATCCAACTTGTTGATTATATCGCGCGCAACAGATGAAATCCTTTGTACTATGTACGAAAAAATATCATCATTCGAATCAATATTCCGTAAACATTCTCCATCTATGAATAAGAAAATCATATTTACTTACCGATTCGTTCACTCGGTGGTAGAGTCGATGGATTTTAACGCAATTTTTCTAAAAACATTCAAGCAACAAGTAATGAGGCTACAACGCGCACGTCCTTTCGCCTCGACGTCCAACGCTACACTGAGTCTGAAACGCTCTTTGTACCTTTACCTGTTACAGTACCACCCTCTGGGCGGGGGCTGGGGTGAAAAGTAATGACGCGGTTAGACTTACGAACGCAATGTACACGCGAGCACTGACAAGGATAGATATATGTGGAAACACTCAAGCGTAAAAGAGAGAAGAATATGAATCAAAGATTAGTTAATTAGAAGGTGTTCGTTTTATGCTCGTGTCGTTTCGGTCGGTGTGTAACAAGTTCTTTGAATAGTAAAACGCCTCCATGATTCTCGTGACGCGATAATTAATATTCATTTTAATTAATACTGAAAATTAGAACAAATTCTTAGTAAGAAATATTTAACCGTAAACTTGAAATTATTATTATTCTTTTAATTCTTAGCCTCTTTGAGAGTTGGTAGATCTTTTTCAAGGTCAAATTTTAATTAAAGTCTCCAAATGCTTTTACTGCTATTATGAGTATAATCGTGATGAAGTTTGATATAATACTTCTTGTATTTAATAGCTAATTTGAACGAAAAAACATTTTTATACAATTATGCTTATTAATAATGTAAATAATGAATGGCAGCTGGCAACAATTGTCACTTCTGTTTATTTTTATATTCTTTGACTGTGCCATATTTCTCGTAGCGCTTTCCCGCCCTGTCATCCTATTTCTATCTCTCTTCCACTCAATATAGATATACAAATTTATCAATAGGTCTGAAAGAGACAAACCTATTTCAGGTTATGAATGAAATATTTTCTTAACTTATGCGTAAATTCGATTACACATACGGTTGTATTTGTAAGCAATATTAATTTCTATATTGTACGCGATAAGGAGTATTATCCCATGAATTTCTGTAATTCGGCACTTCAGTGTCTCATACATTATTAGTTTAATTACTCAAGTCGTTTGTTTCGGGGTTTTCACGTAATTAAGTTCGAACATAAAAAGTCACAAAGTAAGATAGTTAATAACTTTACCGTTTGACTTAAGCATACACGCAAATTTATAATACATATTAATTTAAGTATAAAGTATTAGTTTCCTCACGCGACTTTACCCGTTGTGGGGAGTAGGGGAGTCTTTCCAGGTTTTAGGTAACCTAAGTCGGTTTCTCAACCCCTGCGAAGCTGAATTTCGTAATGATCGGTTGAATAAGAGATGAAATAGTAACAAATACTCTCTGTTAGAATTGAATATAAATTATTACGCTTTTCGCATATACTCGTAAGTTACGCTCTTGAGGATAGTCATCGTTCTGCTCAATATATGTATGTACTTAGCAAAAATATAGAGTTTTAGTCCACGTTGTCTAAGTTTTCTTCAGGTCATGAAAGAAGTTGGAACGATCGTTGTAACCCATGAATTCAAGAATCCCAAGAATCTCCATAAAAAAATCATAGAGTTCCAAATTTGTCGTGCGCTCTAATTAACCCCTTACAGAAATAAAACGTTTGAGGAAGTAGTAGTTATGTTGCATGAAGACGGAAGAGAAATGTGGAAATTTGAGCAGTGGCGACACTCGTTCAGTTCATCTCACTCTATGATCGAAGACCAGGCCTTCTCTCGACGTTTTTAGGAGTTCTGGTTATTTTTGAAGGACTAGCCTTTTTGGAAAATAAAAGTATTTAGAGGGCCACAGTTACTAGGTTAGCAATATCATATTTTTGAACTTCGAACACCGAACGCATCCTGCATTGATTTATTGCCTTAAGTTTCTCGGGCTGAGTGGTTGTGGGATATATGGGTATGAAAATCCCATACATAGTATGAGAATGATTGACTAGAGATCATATGATCACGAACAAACTTTTGCACTGTAATATGACACTAATAATATACATATAAAAACATATTTAAAAAATGGTTTATTTTAGTAAACATAGTAAATATTGGACAAAGTCACTTTTATGAAATATTAAATATGTAATGTGATGAAATGTAATAAAGCTAATAAAGATAATAGGCTCCGTAGATTAGAATTCATTATTAAAAAAAAAAGAAAAATTATAAAAATAAAATAATAATCCTTGATAAAAAAAAAATAATCAACCTTGTATTTCCCACCATCCTTCAAACAGTACAACAATAAGTTTTGCTGTTCGGCAAAAGACTATTTTATGCATGAATTTAATTCAAACACACGCGCTTGCACTAAGCTCTACCACCCATTTCCACAGAGTTCTTAAGAGGTCAAAGTAATGTTGGTAAATTTTATCAGACATATTAAAGTAATTCTAGCAGAAAATATTGCAAATTAATTTTGTTTTAACGATATTCTTCTGTCTTCAAAGCGAATATTAGACCAATTTACAAATTGCATTATGCATTTATCGAGTAAAACACTCTTATAATAGAAACGTTACAAATGCCAAGGCGAATAAAATCGAAATTGTGCTTTAAGTCATAGGCTTGGAGCCTAATTTTGACTGTATAATAAAATGTGGTGTTAAACTGAAATTTGAAATAGCTCTATAATAGAGGTAATTTTGCGAGAGTTGTGTAATTTTAGCAAACGTGGCAAGTTATTGTAACGCAGGAGTATATTATGCCAGGCAAACCTGTCTGTAGCTTCTATAAAATATGAATAATAAATATAGTTTGAATATTGATACCATAGATACGAGAGAATTTTTCTTTTTAATTTATATTTTAATTTTTTTAAAAATTCGTTCTATTTTAGTTTCATTAAGACTGTTGTCATATTTTAACTATTTAGAATGTTTTTAATAATAATCATAATTTACAATGCAGCTTAAAGTATTACTTGGTAGGAGGGCTTTGTACAGGCCAGTGTAGATAAGTTACAGCAATACCAGTGTTGCTGTAACCTACCCAAACTAGCAGGTTTTGTTCAGATTTAAAAGTTGAGTGAGCCAGTGTAATTAAAGGCAAAAGGGACATGTCATCTTTGTTTTTAAGGTTGGTGGTACAGATAAGGAATGGACAATTGACCATTGACCATTTATATAAAAAAAGCCTACCTATTGTATAAAAAAGTTAGTGTTATTAATTATATAAATTTAAATATTTAATGTATAGAATCTGTTTTTATATGGTAGAGTTTCAGTAACTGATTATGTCATTGTTTGCCCCCCCCCTCTCTTCAATTATGTCATCCATCCACTTTATGTTGAAGGCGTAATTATCATTATTCTTACAGGCGGACGTTAAGTTAAGCCTACAGGCCTGTCAAATGAGAGCAATCGTTGACACAAAAAGAAGACCTTTTTTGTCTCGCTGAAAAAACACGTTGCGCGTTTCTCCGACTTGATGTGGTCGGGTATGTAGGACTTGCCAGTGCTCAGAACGAAACCCTTAGTACACACGGAATACCCTCAAAAGCCAGCGGTACCTTCCCCTTTTCGGTGCCACAGGATCGCTTTCAAATGCAACCGTTTCATACTCACTCATACTTCATAGCCGCTCAAAATATATTTTATCAATAAATAGGGGTTAATGCAGATATAATACATATTCACATAGCCACTGCAAGGTTTATATTTCATATAATTTTGTTTAATAACAATAACTACGAATTAAAGTAACGTGAAACGGAACGTATTTCAAAAACACTAATTGGCGTTCAGTGACGTCAGTCCTGTTATGACTATTTATTTGAGGTAATATTTGTAAAAAAGTGAACATTGAAACGAAAATTAATTGCGTTTTTCGAATTAAAAAGGAAGTTAGGTTTGTCAAAGCAGACTCCAGATTCCTTTTTTCAGCTTGAAACCAATTTTATCTCAGTTTTGAGTCAGAAGGTCCACTCAAAAACCATTCATTTGAAAACTTTGTTGAAGTACATGGATACATTGGCACAAAACATACGTCAATATAGCTTTTTGCGAAGTATCGATAGTCCATTTTGTATTTTTCCAAAAAAGTATCTCAAAGGTCGAGAAAAAAAGCATAAGTATGAAAACCAGTGACGACAAGTACGATCATGGAACAGTGACAGACAGCAGTGACGTCATACGAAATATAGATCGGTTTTCGCGCGAAACTTTAAACTGATATTTTGTAACCGCATTTTTGCTGTAAATTACAATGTTTTAGATTTTTAATATACTTGTGGTCTATCCTATATGGAGTTCTTTAAAATAAACACAAGAATAAAAATATTGCATCTTCCCTATTGGTGAAAATGATTATATTCTTACCAAACGAAATTGAAATTGTCATTTTGTAAAGAAAAGTCTAATAACTCTATCGGATATTTAATATCAATAATAATTACATTAAATCAATTACATCGAAATCCAACTAAAACGACAACTAATCAATGACTCAGAAGTATTCCCAAAGCACCCAAACATCGTAACTGAAAGTAAACCTAAGCCTCTTTGACAGGCGTTCCTTTTTAAATATATTACACAAGGCATTTATTCATTAGGCGAGAATGTGGTGAGAACACGGTATGTTATAATTGAACACACACATGCTCACAAACAATTTCATGTTTATAATGTCTACGACAATCGTCTTTGTGCGGCTCACAATCTCATCTTTAAACGATCCCTTTGACGTGTGCCAACGAACAATTACCGCCAGCGCTATGCCTAGAATTACAAGATTTTTTGTTTACTTTCCTCTTTATTGCTGTCTCACTTTCACAGGACTTTTTTGCACTTCTCGTTCCGAATTCGAGACTTTAGTTTACTTTCCGATATCAACCTAATCCATGTCTACTCAGATACACTTAGAGTTCCAAAGCAACTGTTTTAAAAGAGTTACATACATACGTACAGAAGATTTATGTATGTATATTACATGTCTACTTTTAAAATGCTTAATGAACTGCTGTTCAGTTAAGACTCCTGTGTTAAAGATGTATTGAGCAATTAGAATACGGGTTCAAGCCAAAATCTTTAAACTGACTTTATTCAGAAACTGGGGTCAGTAAACAAGTCAAAAAACGAAATAAATCTATTTGTTTTTGTCTATTTAAATCGGGTAATTTAAATAAATAAAAAGCCTTATATTTCTTTCTTAATTATAAAAATTTAAAATGAAAACAAAATGAAAAATGAATACAAAATATTTAAAGTGTATTCTTACTATCTAATTATTTTAAAAATAAATATATCTGTAATTTTTTAATCATATAACTGAGAATAACCCCTCGTCTTGAGGGTGAAGGCTTCCTCTAAAGCTCACCATTGGTCTCGATCACAAGCTACACTCATCCAGTGGCTTCCAGCCACTTTCAATATGTTGTCATTTTGTTGGGTAATTTAAATACTCTAACTTAATTCACGGAAATCCAAACATTTTTATTACAATAACATGTAACTGTATAACGCGTATTTATAATCCACTCGCGAACAAACTAGTGTGCACCAGCTTGTGAAATAAATAATACCAGGCATATAATACTAAGCGACATATCGTGTTAAACATTCGAACTGTCAGAAATGTCACGCGATGACAATGCCAAGGAAACAGAACCAAAAGGACGTAAGTCACGAAAAAATACCTTCCGAATTCACACCGATTTGACGCTCAGAAAATAGTCTTTAAGACAAATGTACTAAACTTAAAATACATTTTTATCACTTACATCCTTTTAGTTATAACTCGTTCATTTATTTAAAAGCATTTCTCGTTGCTTCCATTACTTGTCGACGTTACTTCGAAATTTAATCAAAAATATCAAATACACTTCATCAAATTGTATTTTCATTTACTTTTTCGCCGGTCATTTATACCATTTTAAACTAAAAGGTTCGCTTGTGTGGTAAGTAATCCACGCGATGACTTTATACGTTTTTATGTAAATTTAATAATATAATAGCTTGTCACAAATAGGAACACCTACATAAGTAGTAACATAACTTACGTTTAGATTAGTTTGGAAAATAATATTTTTTTTATTTCAATTAAATTCCCTCACTCACTAGCTAACCGTTGTTCCGGTTTGTAGTGTTAGTCAGCCAGTAGACTACAGACACAAATGGCCTAACATGTTAATTCTCAAGGTAGTTGGCACATTAGCGATTTATTGAATTGTTAATATTTCTTACACCAATGTCTATCTGAAGTGGTGACCACTTAATATGAGGTACACTTGTCCGTCGGCAAACTAGAATTAAGAAAAGCACGAGAATTATATCCATTAAATGATTTTTATCATATCTCAGTCGAGATGGCCCAGTGGTTAGAACGCATGCATCTTAACCGATGATTGTGGGTTCAAACCCAAGCAAGCACCGCTGATTCATGTGCTTAATTTGTCTTTATAATTCATCTCGTGCTCAGCGGTGAAGGAAAACATCGTGAGGAAACCTGCATGTGACAAATTTCATAAAAATTCTGCCACATGTGTATTCCACCAAC
Organism: Vanessa cardui; assembly: GCF_905220365.1. NCBI lineage: Eukaryota > Metazoa > Arthropoda > Insecta > Lepidoptera > Nymphalidae > Vanessa > Vanessa cardui. The sequence continues at coordinate 11,509,403 of NC_061143.1, forward strand.
CCGCATTGCAACAGCGTGGTGGAATATGTTCCAAACCTTCTCCTCAAAGGGAGAGGAGGCCTTTAGCCCAGCAGTGGGAATTTGCAGGCTGTTGTTGTTTGTTGTTATCATATCTCAGTAGTGCTGATTGGAATTTGTACGCCAAGAAATTACCAAGAAAAGCTTATAATTTCCGGAAGTTTGTCGTCATTCGATAATCTCATGCCAAGATCTTGTTGGAAACGTCTTAGACTGAAACAAATTTGTATAGTGAAGTAAAGGATACAATAGAACAGAAGAATATCCGACGCGGGCTATAATCAATCAATCAATATACATACACATTACATTACTTGACGACCTCCATGGTCGAGTGGTGTGTACACCGGTTTTCATGGGTACGCCACTCCGAGGTCCCGAGTTCGATTCCCGGCCGAGTCGATGTAGGTTACCATTAGTTTTCTATGTTGTCTTGGGTCTGGGTGTTTGTGGTACCGTCGTTACTTCTGATTTCCATAACACAAGTGCTTCAGCTACTTACATTGAGATCAGAGTATGTGATGTTGTCTCATATTTATTTATTTATTACTCAAACAGGCTTTTACAAGCGCTTTTGAATCGTCAACATCTATATTAAGTGTAGCTAAAAGAAGATGATATTTTATGACTGATCAACGGTACGGTATTTGTTGATAATTCTTTATTAATCATTATTCGGACGATCTATTCGATGAAAACATGTATGTACCTATGTATTTTCTAAAGGAGAATGTTCGATTTTATTTAAATTCGTATAGTTAATATAATTAAATTTTCATTTATAATATATGAATTTAAGTTTGTTTAATTAACACATCTTTTGTTAATGGTTTAGGTTGGCGGACGAGCATATGGGCCACCTGATGGTAAGTGGTCATCATCACCCATGACAATGAAGCTGTAAGAAATATTAACTATTCATTACATCGTCAATGTGCCACCAACTACTAACTAAAATGTTATGTCCCTTGTGCCTGTAGTTACACTGGCTCACTCACCATTCAAACCGGAACACAACAATACTGAGTACTGTTATTTGGCGGAAGAATAACTGATGAGTGGGTGGTACCTACCTAGACAGGCTAGCACAAAGCCCTACCACCAAGTGTGTAAATATAAATATCTGTGTTATTATAATTTAATCAGTGGAAGAGTTCCGATCTGTTGATAGAGCATACTTTAATACTATACATATATTTTGATCTAAATATATATTAATTCAATCAACAAAAGTAACATATTGTCTCAAACATTAATGTATTTTATTACACAATAAGAACTAAACCAAAATTAATTTGTATAAAAATGAAACACAATTAACGTTGTTCAAAAAAATCACACTTTATTGGCATTCTAACAGCATTTTCACCTAAACTTTGTCATGATACTGTATCATCAGCCATCGCGATATAAACCTTAGATACTACGTATTAGAGTCCAATTTACAATTCCGTGTGCGTCGAAGGGAATTTCTTCAGAACAGCATGGTATAAGTTATAAAAAGCATACACTGATACACTTAAGATTACGAAGAGAGAACCGCCGAATACGAAACTGAGAAAATTCCCATCGATCATGGTTGTCCCTTGGAGACTCCTCGCTTGACCTTGGAACAATTCCTTGGTGCCTGATCCGGCGTTTTTCCTTTCTTCCATCATCCGTTTCATAGATGACAATCGTTCCTTTAATTCATCTATCGACTCCATCACATCTACTGGTTCTGAAACACAAAATACTCTTTAGTTATATTATTTATTGACTTATGTAATTCGAAATTTGAAATTCAGATTTTTTTTTAAATTCGATTTGACATTATGATTTGACAAAGGTAAACATAATAAAGTATACACAAAAAAAAAACAACAACGAAAGAATCGTTCAAATTGATTGAATTATTCTTTAAATTCATTGATATTCCTCATTATTTTCATGTGTGTACACTTTAAGGTCGCTTTCGTTTTAGAATTAACACATTCCCGTTTCTTATCACGAATCCTTATCACTGTTACACGAGTTTTTAACGTATTACATAACACTGTCACTTTAGGAAAACACAATACTTTAAAATACCTTGAACTTCTCTCTCTGGACTCATTTTTTTGGCAATATTTACTGCAGTCTTTTGTTTTCGAAGCCACAGACTATCCTGGTCTAGATACGAACGAAAAATGGCCGCCGCGCATGCGTCTCCCTCACTGGGATCGGTGGGCTATTGATCGAAAGCCCCGGGAACACCTAGCTAAGGAAATTCTAGGGAAATATAATCCATTATTTTTTTATAATTAGTAAAACTAATCCCATTTTTTAAATAAAAATTAACCGAGCTTTTCATACTAATAATCATAAATTTAATTTTAAATTAAGATTTAAAATTAATAATTACCTACATACAGTTAATTCATTCTTAAAAAAGGAATCTATTGTGTTTCGGTTATTTGTGTAGGATTTATATTCCAAAACGAAATTTATATTATACATAATAAAATTTCGATTAAAAAAAAGTTCTTTTAATATGTAAGAATGTTTTTGACTAAACATATTTGTTTCTGGCTTTGAATAAACTAGATTCATAAGATATTATTCCTTTTTCCCATAATTATATTTATGTAGATAATATATTTTTGTGTTTTCATATATAGATATAAAAGTCCTGCTCGGCTCCCTTTATATATTTTATTATTCTTTTTATATTCATTATATATTTTATTTATCTATTTTAGTAACTTTAACAATCTATTGTCATACTTTATCATATTAAGTACATAATATCTTGAAAATATATTTAGACAAAATCGAAAAATTGAACTCCAAGACAGGACATTGGCTACTTTTTTATCTCAAACATACTAACACCTATATTATATATATATAATAGATAAGAACAACCTAAAAGGCGAGCGAAGCCGCAAGCGACTACTCGTATTGAATAAAATATAGTTCGATTTGATTAAAATACTTATTTATTTAAATATATATTTTTTTAATATCAAGCTTATTCCTAATAACTAAAATAAATATTACTAGCAAGGTAACCGAATGTGATCGAGTTCATATCCATGAAAATCACATCCACTGTCTGCACGCCTTTTCATTATCTATATAATATTGTGCCTTCTCACTTTATACAGCTTTCCCGAAACTGGATGTTCTTTACATACATATTATATCTATACGTATAATAAAATTTGAGTGTCTGTTTGTAACTTCAAAATAACATTTTTTTACTAAATGCATAGGTACATATGTATACAGGGTAAATATAGCAAATTAACCTTATTTTTCTATTTTGGTCCGTTTGTTTGCTTCGACTAATCTCTGGAACGGCTGGACCGATTTTGACAGGACTTTATAAATATAAAATATAAATATGAGACAACATCACATACATTACTCTGATCCCAATGTAAGTTGCTGAAGCACTTGTGTTATGGAAATCAGAAGTAACGACGGTACCACAAACACCCAGACCCAAGACAACATAGAAAACTAATGGTAATCTACATCGACTCGGCCGGGAATCGAACCCGGGACCTCAGAGTGGCGTACCCATGAAAACCGGTGTACACACCACTCGACCACGGAGGTAGCACGGAGGACCACTTTCCCTGCAAATAGCTCATGTAATAAGGAGTAACTTAGGTTACAATAACTTTTTTTTTAAATTCAAACGCACACGAAGTCACCTGCACAGCTAGTATAAAAAAATATAACTTAGATCAACGTCTTAGTTATATTGTGTCGATACTTTCTCACGGTTGATGTAATAATAAGTATCAAATATATCTGACTGATAACGGTTATCTAGATACAACAATAATATATAATAAGCCTTTAATTCTTGTTTTATAATAATTCATATTACATGGGCATTTGGTTTTTCCAACCGCTTGTTTTCCCCAAACACTTCCTATCTCTATTCTAATCCATTCTCAGTAAATAAAATATACAATGACACATAATATACACGGTAATTTCAACTTAAATTTGGTTTTAAAGATAATCTTTAATACGTGTATAATAGTAAAGTAAAGTAAGTAAACAGCGTGTAAATTTCCCACTGCTGGGATAAGGCCTCCTCTTCCATTAAGGAGAGGGTTTGGAACATATTCCACCACGCTGTTCCAATGCGAGTTGGTGAAATGCACATGTGGCAGAATTTCGATGAAATTAGACATATGCAGGTTTCCTCACGATGTTTTCTTTCACCGTCGAGCTCGAGATGAATTATAAACACAAATTAAGCACATGTATGTATAGTGGTGCTTGCCTGGGTTTGAACCCGCTATCATCGGTCTATCATCGGTTAAGATACACTGGGCCATTGTATAATGCAAAGAATAAATCGATATTATAATTAAAATGAAAACTTATAAACTACACGACACAGTTAGTGAAGTTAGAAGAAATCCACTATCAATCATATTAATGATACTTTTAATGAGACACGCTATTGTTTTCAGCGCTTAAGCGCTTTATAATTATAGCAACCATTTATAAATATTTCTTTTCGTATAATTGATACTTTTTTATAAAATCAGTTTTGCTAGATATATGTTTTTTTATATAAAAAATAGGTAGGCGGACGGGTACATGGGCCTATCGATTGCAAGTGGTCACCACAGCCCTAAATATTGGTGCCATAAGAAATATTAATCATTCATCACATCATTAATATGCCACTGAGCTTGGAACTTGCCTGTAGGTACTTACCAACCATTATCATTATCTTTATCTTTTACATGATTTTTTCTGAATTTGTGGCAACTGGTAGTGTTTAATTTGACAATCAATAAATCATTTTAATGCTTGAATACTGAATAACTTGCACAAAGTCAGCTAAGAGTATAGACATTTCTTCTTATCATTTACTTACAGTCTATGTTTTCGAAAAAAAAGCTATAAGCGATTTAAAGCCGATCGAAATTCTTACATTGAATATACCATAAAAAAAAAGCATTTTTTTGTATTTTTGTTGTAAAGTTGCAATTGTGAGGTCAGATGCAACCTATGTGATATGGCCTTAGTCGATGTACATAACCTTACCCTCAGGTTTTTACCCTTAATCATTCCATTCAAGTTCTTGATTGCCAATATTTTTTTACGAGCATGAAAAATTCCCTTCAATATTTTCCCTTTCTTAATTTAGGTAACAACCGTGATAAAACGTGTTCCGATTTTTCATTTATATCGAAATATTTTTTCTAAGTTTTTTGTTTAGATATTTTTTTATGTAAATTTTACATTTTATTTTAACTTGTCTGTTAGTTTTTTTATGAGCATAACAATTAATAACATTTAGTGCTTACATATACACTAAATATGAACATACAAATAGTGCCTGTATCAATCTTGACCGCGTGTAAATTGTGGCAAAGATGCTAGCAGCATTTCCTCGTTGAATCAAAAAATTATTACTAAATCGCTAGTTAGTTTAGGTCAAAGCTGAATAAGAATCACTAAATAAAACGAATCCTATGACATTAATCGTACATGTTGGTTCTTTACTGAAAGCAAAGCATTATCGTAGCAAGCACGACTGGATCCTGTATCAGAATTTACTCCGGACGAAGGTCTTCAACGGTCACTGGCATGGACACGAAACTTACATACATACAACTTTGTTTTCAGATTTTTTATGTTGTTATACTTATATCTAGTATTAAGTATTAGTAGTAACTAAAACTAAGACGATATTATATACATACATAAATAAAAATTTTAACAAAAAGAAAAACCGACTTCAAACAAAACACTATTTTAAAACAAATGAATATGCACGAAAAAGTAATAAAAATAATTGCGTATTCAACATATTTTTTAGAGTCTTCCTAAGTTAAATGAAATGAAAAATATTAGACTACTTAAAAGTCAATTAACGATTATATCATGTAGTTATAATTATTGGTATATTTGGAGCCGGTGTCAGCTCGGATTTAATACGTCACGCGGCGTGAACTACAAGGATCGCTCGAAAGAGCTGTAATCAAACTCAGCAAAAAAAATTTGAAAAAGACAAACTATATTTCGTACATCATATAATAACACAAAATTTGATTAAAGATAGTAAGAAATTCTGCCCCATATTGCACCCTAACTGCGAGCCGTATAGGAGTTCCATCACTAAATAGTATAAAACAAAGTCGCTTTCTCTGTCCCTATATCTTTAAATCTACGCAACGGATTTTGATGCGGTTTTTTTAAAAGATAGTGTGATTCAAGGGGAAGGTTTGTGTATAATACATGAACAATGTAGTAAAGAAACACTGATAATAGACGATATTATATACATACATAAATAAAAATTTTAACAAAAAGAAAAACCGACTTCAAATAAAACACTATTTTAAAACAAATGAATATGCACGAAAAAGTAATAAAAATAATTGCGTATTCAACATATTTTTTAGAGTCTTCCTAAGTTAAATGAAATGAAAAATATTAGACTACTTAAAAGTCAATTAACGATTATATCATGTAGTTATAATTATTGGTATATTTGGAGCCGGTGTCAGCTCGGATTTAATACGTCACGCGGCGTGAACTACAAGGATCGCTCGAAAGAGCTGTAATCAAACTCAGCAAATAAAAATTGAAAAAGACAAACTATATTTCGTACATCATATAATAACACAAAATTTGATTAAAGATAGTAAGAAATTCTGCCCCATATTGCACCCTAACTGCGAGCCGTATAGGAGTTCCATCACTAAATAGTATAAAACAAAGTCGCTTTCTCTGTCCCTATATCTTTAAATCGCAACGGATTTTGATGCGGTTTTTTTAAAAGATAGTGTGATTCAAGGGGAAGGTTTGTGTATATAATACATGAACAATGTAGTAAAGAAACACTGATAATTTTAGAAGTTTGCGATGTGATGTCGTAAATAAACAAATTCTGTAGTATATTTAGTATCAGTATTGCACCCGTGCGAAGCCGGGGTGGGTAGCTAGTTGATTATAATGTTCGACTATGATAATTACATAATCATAACCACATTACGGAAGGTGACTCAAATATCCAAATAACCTATAAATAAAAGATTCGACGGAGTATCGCTAACGTGCTCCTCAGAATTGTTCCGTTCCCTTCCGTTCCGTTACTTTGTCATGGATCCTGTGCTCAGAACCTTACCAAACTTTCACCAAATTACCCTTGAAGTATATATTTTATAATAAAAAAAGAATTATCAAAATTGGTTAACTTTATTTTCAGTTATTCACCTATTTGTCGCGTATATACATAATGCAAATTTAAGACTTATGTCGTTTTCATATGGATACCATCATCGGAAAAAAAAGCACTACCTTTCAAACAAAAAAAAAATTATTAAAATCGGTCCACCCAGTGAAAAGTTATGAGGTAACAAACATAAAAAAAAAAATACAGACGAATTGATAACCTCCTCCTTTTGGAAGTCGGTTGAAAATAATATTATATCCTTGCTAAATGGGTGATTATACTCCTGTGTAAATCCTTTTATGAATAAAAAAATAAAAAAGTAATAGTCTACTTTCTTTCCTTCCATCCATCCTCAGAACGCAAACTATCAACATCCGAAGTTAATTACTTTCGCATTTGAATATTATTATATAATAGAATTTTCTATATAAAAAAAATGATCCCGCTGAGTTTCTTTCGCTGATTCTTCTCGGGTCTGAAGTGTTAAATTCCGAATCGGCGCCGCGGTGGTAGATTTTTGACTATTAATAAGAAAGTGTAAGCACTTCGATTTTGAATAAAGATTTTTGACTTTGACTTTGAGTTTGACTTATATGTTCACGCAATTATATTATATATATAAATACTAATAGGATCTGCTTTGGTTTTTTTTATTAACAAAACATGTTGCTTAAAACATTAAAAAAAATCGCTATGTAGGAGATTAGGGCCCCAAGTAGCTGCGTGGTTGATCCAACACTACATATACTCATTTAAATTAATATTTAATTTTAAAATAGAAACAGCACTGGTATCTTAAATATTGTAAAATATTTAAAATATTTTTAGACAATCAGAGTCATCTAGTTGAAAACTGTTGAATTTAAATTAACACGTCAGAACGGTCAGATATGTAATGTTTAAACATTTATCCGGTAGATGTCTCTGACTAAGTAATAAAAAAACTTTAGGTTTGATGTTGGTGAGAGGTTATATATATGAATTTTATTTATTAATGTAAAATATTGAATTAATATTACATGTGAGAAATATTTACTTAATAATAAAATTTGAAATTAAGACAGTTTGAATCTAACATCACTGAAAATTAAATATATTGTGTGTTCAAAATTATAACACATGTGTAATTATATAAGTTAAAAAGAAAAGCTCTTAGAATAGGTTTTTGTATTACAATTGATTAGCCCTTTAAATTCCATATTTTTGAATCACCATAAACATAACGTTGAAAAGTTTTATTCTTATATGTTTATAATATAATATTAAATCAAATAAATGAAATGATAAATATATTTAAATAAGAATTATCAACATAAAAGAAATAACTATTTTTAGAAATAGCTAGGTACTTCGTTATGCTTATACATTTATATTATAATTATATATTTAATAAACTCATATTTTCTTAGTGTATCCGTTTTCGTAAAAGTGTAATCGATTTTAGAATGTCATTGGTATGGCTGTATAAAATAATACAAGTTGTTTTCCCGCGCAAACGGATTATTAAAAAAACAAAAGAGAGTCGCGCATGGAACGACATTTTAAAATTATTCGAAAAAAAAAACAATAAATTTATGATGACATTTTTATTACGTCAAAACGGCAGATTCAACAATCCAATCAGTGTAAGATCCAACAGCGCTGCTGATGCTAGGCCAGCTTCCATTCGCGCAGTCATAGCCAAACGATATCACACCAACAACAATATCACCAAAGTACACCGGTCCACCAGAGTCATCGTGGCAGGCATCTCGACCACCGACATTCAGTACACCAGCACATATCATATCCTGTGTAACGTTGAGCGGCACTGACAGCTGTGTGTATAACTGTGCACATAGCTCGTTGTTGATTGTGTATACCGTGACATCGCGGAGTACATGCGAGTGAGGCCCACCTGACTGAGGAAATGAAGTACTATACAACAGAACTAAAATAAATTGTGTTTTTAGTGTTATTTGAAGTGATTTTTTTAACTATAGCTTATAAGACTCCAGAAATCAAACCCCTGGTCGAGCCAGAAAAATGTTTTGACTTTATCCGTTAAAAATCAAAATATACTTTATTCAAGTAGGCTTTTATAAGTATTTTGAATTGATATACTTTATTCAAGTAGGTTATACAAGCACCTTTGAATCGTCATTTAACAACTTTTTTTTATATTAAATGTAGCTACCACTAAAAAATATTTTTCAGGAGCTAGATATCTGGTAATTGGAAGTATTTACACAGCGTGCCTCGGAAAACATACTACATTTGAATATTTGACCTCTTAAACTTTGACATTTACAAATACATACTTTAAAAAAAAAACCATTTAGGGTGAAAATAATATAGTCGGTAAAATTATCTTCATTAACCGGAAATCGAAATATCGATTTTAATTATTTATTTACAGAATTTTACCTATGACAATATTAAAGAGGCTTTAATTTTTTTTTTTAAATTCGAATTTCAAAATAACGAAAGATATCTTACGGCAATCCTTCCCCATCCAGCAAACACAACTGCATGATTATCGGGCACTGTTGAACCATGCGTCACGATGGTAGCTTGCTGGATGGTGGGGGAGTAAGACAGCGCCGTCTTAAGTCTCACCACGCTGATGTCACCACCTATACCGCTGGATCCGTAGCTGGGATGGTTTAAAGCCTCATCAACATATACAACCAAACCACCGACGTGGCGGTAAGTTGCACCGGCTCTTATACGGCGGAATGGGGCATCTGAGTTCCTATAAACATAAGAAAGGAAATCAAATCCTTACAGACCATATGAATAGTCGGAAGCTGTAACCAGTTTAATCTAATAACTAGCGGTCGCTCCGGCTTCGCACGGGTGCAATACTGATACTAAATATACTAAAAAAATTGTAAATTTACGACGTCTCATTAGAAACTTCTAAAATAATCAGCGTTCCTGTACTATATTGTCCATACATTATGTATAAAAACCTTCCTCTCGAAACAATCTATTAAAAACAACCGTATCAAAATCCGTTGCGTAATTTTAAACATATAAGCATACACAGGGAGAGACAGCGGTAAGCAACTATGTATTATATTATGTAATGATAATGATGATGATTATAATATTGATAAAGAATTAGTCACTGTTAATTATAAAATAACAAATCATTTTATTGACAAGAAATAAGATAGGAAGGATAATAATTATTTTGTCAAATTGCCGATAATTATCAAGGGTTGATGCAAAGCTTTTGTTATATGTATTCTTATATGAATTTTGTAAATTTAATTCAAAGGATTCGTATTTTGGATTGTCTGATAATAATGGTAAAACTTTTCAAAGCACGGCGAATATCAGATATTCTACTGACGACAACAAAAACAACAACAGCCTGTAAATATCAGTGGGATATTTATGCTGCTGCGGATTGGAATTCACATGTGGCAGAATTTTTGTGAAATTAGACACATGGAGGTATCCTCACGATGGTTTCCTTCACCGCCGAGCTTGAGATGAATTATAAACACAAATTGCGCACATGAATATCCAGTAATGCTAACCTGAGCTTAGATGCACGTATTCTAACCACTGGGCCATCTCGGCTCCTAACTACAAGGAACATCACATCTTAACTCCTAAGGCGGGTTGCACATTCGTATGATGTAAGAAATAGTAATTATTTCTTACTGCGTACTGTTTAGACACTTTCCCCCTCTTTCAAACCCCTTACTATCAGGATTATTTGGTCGTCCTCATGAACCAATACCCTATAAGGCGAAAGTAAGACAAGGGAAAGTCTTACCTTACTTTCCCTGGTTTTATAAAAGTATTTTACTACTAAACTTTATATTTGTTCAAGTGAGGTTTAGAATGCGACTTAAATGCGTATACTTACCACTAAAAACAAAAAATAGTACCTAATAAAACTTACCATCCAGTAAAACATTGCGCCGCAGACAAAACGAATCTTGAGGTTAGAATACTGCCGCCGCAGTTATGTGACCATACGCTTGTCAGTTGGCTCAGGAATTCTACTTGCACTATAGAAGGATACCTTTCAACAGTAGTGGGTTGACCACCGACAATGCGATCGGGGGATGCTGATATGGATCCTGAAAAATTAATGAGATTATTAACAAGCAGCGAATTACGGCGTGTAGATTGACTGTTCTTTAAACAAAAAATCTGTTTTCAGTAAGAGTCGAGTAATTAAAGTATTAGCTGATAAAATTTAGTGTATTTGATAAATTAACTTTGTATTTCAAATATTGGAAAATAGAAATAATGATACAGGACTGGATTTACAGTCGATTTTTGTCAATAGACTTTAAATTCCGAACAGATGGTATTTAATGTAATTAAAAAACATTCTTTAATACATTGCAAATGTGATTTTTTTAATGATCTGATGATTAATTCTCAAATGTAATTATTGATTTTGTCCAAACAGTATTGTCCTGTATTGTTATCTTCCGGTTGGTAGGGTAAGTCGGCCAGTGAAATTACAGTCTCAAGGGCATTGGCGATGTCATCATTAATGTTTGAACATTAATATCATTAATATTTCTTACAGAGCCATTGCCTATGAGCTATAAAAGCAACCAAGCTCGTTACGACAAGCGACGATCAATTTCCATGTGCATAATTCATTTCTTGTTTGTTGGTGAAAGAAAACACTTCACAATTGAAGCAGCTTGTTGGTCATAACCTTCTCCTCAAATGGATAATAATGTTATTAATGTACAAAATATATGCGAAACACTTACCTACAAAGAGAACGACGATAAAAACCCAAAACGACGTCATCTTCGTACAATCAACGCGACAGAAATATTACTTTAAAATATCTCTAATCCTTCCACAATACTTAAATGAGTGCTATAAAATTTATTGTAGCGTAATATTCTAGTTGTATATTGCCGATTTTTATTAAGAAATAAAAAATGCTACTGGTGTTTCTGATAAATTTGTAAATTAGTAAATTACCAAAAAAAAAAACAAAGAAAGTAATTATATTATCACCCAAATATCCGATGAAATAGATTGTTACCGTAATTTTTGTTGACCTAATGCAATTACATCCCAGGATCACTAGAGAAATTTCTCCCATTTTAGCCTAATGACTATTTTAGGTAAACAGATTATATAAAATAGGGAACAGTCATTTCTAATTTGTAACAACCACTTTATCTATATGTTAAAATTAATTGATATCCTATCTCTTACTAAACGAGAAATAGATATAAATAATACCCCCCCATAAATAATAATTGTTACGCAGTTAATATATTTATGTTAGGTTTACAGAACATTCATATATTAAGAGATAAGTTCCAGACGAAAAAATAAAATGCTAATGTCGACTTAAATAAATTCGTTTAATTTTAATTAATTCATGACATTCTATGTTAATGTGATACTCGTCAATTAGACGGCGGTTCTCAGGATCCAGTTGGTGTAATAAGTGACTGAAGCACTGATGATGCCGGACCAAGAGCTGTTATTGAAGTTCAATCCGGAGACGACTCCGATGGTAACGTTGCCCAAGAACCAGGGGCTACCAGCGTCCGCGTTGGAGACGTTGTATCCTTGGAACAGGTTTCCACAGAGGACGGTGGAGTTGAAAGTGGTCTGGTTTAAGCCGCACTGGTTGCCACCGACTGTCACGACCGGAACAACGCTTAAAGCGTTTGATATCTGCAAAAATCAGAATTTATATTTACTCGAATGATTAACAGTTTCAAATACATTTATTAATTTAAATGTCATACTATATTGTGATATATCACCTTGTATTACACAACATTCATTTTAAAATATTAAAAAAAGTAACTACTGAGTTTCTTGCTAGTTCTTCTCAATAGATCTACTTTTCGAACCGGAGGTGACTTCACTTAACATAGTTGTTTAATGACAAAAACGTGTTTGTAAAAGCCTACTCGAATAAAGTCTATTTTGATATTTGATTTATTTAATTAACTCACGTTTCTGGAACCCCAACCGGCCTGGGACAGAATTATGCCGTTAGGGATGCTGGATCCTGGCGCTACAATAGGAGCCTGCTGGATGAAAGGAGAGTACTGGAAAACGGCGGCTAGTCTCACAACGGAGATGTCATTAAGGTGGTTGGTGATGTTTCCAGTTAGGTAGTTGTTCTCTTTTTCAACGTAGTTGACAATACCTCCGGAGCTAAGGAAGTTGGAACCAGCGCGGACGCGACGGTACAACGGGTTATAGTCTCTGAAAAAATATGAAAATCATGTAAGTTATAAAATATTCTGTATAAAATATGTGAATGTTGAGGAACGCCCGGCAGACGTGAAATATCGAAATTGATGATTATTGAAAGGAATTGTTATAAAATAATTTACGTTAATACGAAATAAAAGTCAACAATCCTAGTGTCATAATTTTATGGGTATAAAAGAGTAGAGAAAACGGTATAGAAGATCATGCTGTTTGCCGTTATGTTAAGTTCAAGTACTTACGGTCCAGAGAACAGAGAGGCCGCAGTAAGTACATATCTGTTGTTGAGGATGGTTCCAGCACCCTTCTGCTGCCAGATACCCCATGGTTGCAGGAATTCCACTTGTACGATAGACGGAACTGAAGCTATGGTGGAGTTTAACCCAGCGATGTTGTTAAAGTGAGAAGCCGAGGAGGCACCTGGAATAACCCTCTACCCTTTAATAAGGAACTATTCTATATTCAAATTAATTGTAAGTCAGGCCCAGTTCAGATTAGTAAATCGAAGTTGTATCAATGATGGCGGTATTTAACTAAAGATCTGCTACAGAAAGTTTTTTGGTAGGTACCCAATTACTTCAAGATATACTTTTATATCAGGAACTTAAGTATGAGTTAGACTGAAGCAAAAATGATCTTAAAATAACGAGGTTATATAAGATTTATGAGAAAAAACAGTTCGTACCCACGAAGAAGGCAAGGCTTAAGATCCAGACGAAAGCCATTTTGTTTGTTGCCAATTGGTTTTTGATTAACGATCTGATATTCCGTGATATTTATACATATTGTCGGCTTATTTGTTGCTTACTTGTTATCTGTATAGATTAAAAATTTATACATAAAACATTCGGTTTAAATGAGTTACTATTAATAATAAATAAATTTGTTGTATTATACAATATTTGTCGTGTTACTTTGTCTGCCTTCATTAATAACAGTATAAACCTTAAAGTTAATGGAAAACTCAAATTAATTAACATTTATATGTGATTATTATATTGTCAGCTGAGATGGCCCAGTGGTTAGAACGCGTGTATCTTGACCGATGATTTCGGGTTCAAGCCCAGGCAAGCACTACTATATGCACACTATGTATGTGCTTAATATGTGTTTATAATTCATCTCGTGCTCGGCGGTGAAAGAAAACATTGTGAGGAAACCTGCATGTGTCTAATTTTATCGAAATTCTGTCACGTGTGCATTCCACCAACCCGCATTGGTGGAACATGTTCCTCTCGTTAGTGGGAGAGGAGGCCTTAACCCAGCCTTGGGAAATTTACAGGCTGTTACTATGCTATGTGTTTAATGAGGATAGTAAAGCATTTTCTATATTTTATCACCACCAAACCAAACACAAGCGTCACTAGGCGGTCTGGATGGCGAATGGTCGGTGTAATTTCAATCCAATTACTTAAAAAATATTGGCCGTGATAATAGTCTAGAAATTCCTCAGTGTATCTACGCTCATTGTATTTTCTTATTGATTGTGATTTTATTGCTATTCAAAGTCAAGTTAAAGTCAAAAATCTTTTTTACTATAGAAGTGATTACAGTCGTTAATTGATAGTCAAAAATGTACCACCGGTTAGGAATTCAACGACGGACCCAAGAAAAACCGGCGAAAGAAAATCAGCGGCATTTTTATTATATTTCATGTGTCATGTACAATGATATGTACGTAAATCAATATAATAAGAAGACTTTTTTATAAGATAGGTGGCAAACGAGCAGGAGGCTCACCTGATGGAAAGTGACTACCACCGCCCATGGACATCTGCAACATCAGGGGGCTTGCACATACGTGCTGGCCTTTAAGAACGGACGAAGGGACGCTCTTTTTCTTTTAGGTTACTGTTTCTTATCTTTATAATTCATCTGGTGATTGGTGGTGAGATATTCCTGAGGTATGTTTGATTTGAATTTCAATGAATGATCATCCACGTGCTATCCTTACATCGGATCTGAATGGAATAAGAATATAAATGACTTGTTTGGTTCTGTGGAAGTCCGAAAAGGTCAACATAAAGTATTACACCGAACATACAAACAGATGTACAGTATCTACAAAAACATATATTTATCTCTTTATCGGATTTAAAGTCATCGGCATAAAGCTAGATTAGGATAAAGTTAACGATTAGTAAATTCACAGTAAGTATTATATTATTAATATTTTATCGCTAAATATTAATACAAGTGTATAATTATTTAAGTAGTAACTTCTTTGAAGTAACGCTCGATTTTAAATATATAGGTTTTCATCATTCGGATGTGCGTTTCTATAAGAGTAACACCCTGTAAATTTCCCACTGCTATGCTAATAGACCTTCCCTCCTTTATTTAGAAGGATAGGAGCATATTCCATCACGCTGTTCCAATGTGATTAGGTGGATTCAAATGTGCCAGAATTTCGTTGAAATTAGACACAAGCAGGTTTCTTCACGATGTTTGCCTTCACCGACGGGCTTGAGCTGAATTATAAACAAGAATTACACATAAAATTTCAGCGGTGCTTGCCTGGGTTTGAACCCGCAATCATCGGTCAAGATGCACGCGTTCTAACCACTGGGCCATTTAAGCTCATTAAATATTCATAGCAATCATTATTTACAACTAATGTCTTTGTTTTGGGATCGCAAAATCGCCTGTCATTCTGATCTGTATAGCAAACAACATATAGATTTTGTACAACAAATTAAAAACTAACTTAAAAAATTTGGCCTTCTTTGTAATTAAATTAAAATAAAAAAATGACACTTAAATTCTGAGAGCGCCTTGGACTAAACCCGTAGCAAAACAATCATTCAATTAAAATACAAAAAACGAATTGAGGACTTTCTTTTTGCTGATAGGCTTCAAATAATAAATAATATACCTTAACAATTTTATTACGTTGAAATCGGATTATCAGTTTACATGGATTTTTATAAGACTTTGACTCTGAGCGAAATATTTATTAGTGCCTCAAACAATAAATACAATGCAAAAGTTACGTCTCTTAGTAATATTAGCTGTTAAAAATCTTGAATATATTTTTTAATAATTTATTCTTTCATTAATACAACCCAGTAAGATTTGTTTATTTTTCCCTGAGAGAGCTAAATCTAAAAGCTATTTAGAAAAATAAATATATCACAATAATATTTTAGAATGAAAACCAAGCTAAGTGTTAAGCTTTAAACTTTTTATTTATTTATTTAAATATATTAAAAGTCGAATTTATACTAGAGGTATAAGGAAATAAATCAAATTACAATCACTTAAAACATTTATTCTAGACGAGAGTGCTCTCCTACAAGCTAGACATTTTAATTATTATGTATTTTGATTATGCAGTACTTTAATTTTTCTGTTAATTTGTCTGCCTAAGTACTTAAGTACTTATATTATATAATTAAATTTGTTTCTACCTGAACGATTGTAAATACAAGAGTACTACTCTAATCTCATCACTGATAAAAACAATAATAATTATGAGAAAAAATTTAATCTTCAAATCAGACAATAATTAATCTGTAAACATGCTATTCTGATAACTGATAAAGAATAACACACATGAACTAAATAAAGTTATTCAATTATTCTTAGAAACATAAAATAGTATTGAACAAAAAAATACTATACTTATAAATAAGATATCTAAAATTTTTAGGAGAATTAACTTTTTAAAGCATCGATGCTTTTTTTTCCATATATAATCTTGGAATTGAAAGACGAAAGTCAAAATTCATACTATGATTCTTGGTTTCTTTAATATTCTTTTTATTAGAAAGCCTTTTTTATTCTTTATTCCAATTACGAGAATTTAACGCATACATACATACATTCTTATCATTTAAAACAAATGAGATAGGTGTTTCTTTGATATTACACTTTTTTTTTTCAAATCACATAACATAGGTATATAGATGTGTGTGAACTTAGCAGATCATTGTCCAGCAGATCACAATTAAATGTGAGTTCTGTTAGCATGCAGAAGACTTCTATAGTTCCTGATAGTTTTTAGGAATAGTTCTGGCGTTTTTACCTTAAAAAAAATTGTCGACGAAATGATCTGCTAACTTCCCGTAGCAGATCATTTCCCAGCAGATCAAAAATTAATAGGATATCTAAGCGCAAATAGCTGAGTTCTATAGTTCCTGATACTTTTTAGAAATAGTACCGGTGTTTTTACGGGGAAAATCGTGAAAAATAAAAAAAATCGTAGGAACATAAAACGCCTAAAAAAACCGTTTTAAACGTTTGAAAACATTTTTAAAAGAAGGAACTCTTTTATTTCTGGTACAAAGTAATGATAAATATCAATTAAAACTCGCAATTAAGTTAAAACAAATATTTTACTGTCAGCAAATCATGGTAGAGCAATTAACTTAAAGGAAAACTAAAATTCAATGGTTTAAGATTATAATAATCAACACTAAAGGCTAGAACTCCCTCCATTATCACAGACTGCTGTGAGGTCTGAAACAAAAACCTCGTTTCGAGTCGAAAAATTGCGTTTCAGAATCAGCGAATCATGGTAGAGCTGTTGAAAAGCCAATTTTTTGTTATATCAATGTAATTTACATTCTGATCGTGCCTGATGGCCTGAACTCTTTAGGTCCTGACACATCGCTATCAGAAATGTAATATGGAAGTGAATCCGAGTCCACAACTCGCTTTTAAGTACCAGCAGACCATGGTAGAGAAATAAAAAACGTCATGGTAGAGAAATTAAAAAGTCGGAATATTTTATTATATTCGAGTTAAACTTAAGTCATCGCTAAAGGCTAGAACACTTTCGTTTCTTACAAACGGGTATCACAACTGCGACAAAGAATACTTTTCAGGGCCAGAACTCGCATTTAAGTCCCAGCGCTCAGTGTTACCAGAATACTCAAATAACTTACATACTCGTATAACTTTGTAAGAAACATGCATATATTAACTCTCGGTGTACTTACATTTAATTTACGGATTTTGTGAACGCTGATCTCGACTTCAGCTAGCTATGAACTAAAGGACTAATGGGCTATTCGCGCAATCTTTAACCTAGGAGCCAAGTAATCTAACTGTTGCTTCTCAATATATATTGAGAAAATGTGATTCCCATTACATTGGTACAAGGCACTAATACGATCTTGTAACTCCAGTTACTCGACTGCATAGAGTCTTTTGTCACTCTTTTGTTGGGCAATGTATACACTTCTACAACAGAATCCCAGAATGCGTTCAAAATGGTTCTGTTGCCAAAATTTAAAAAAAATGAAAAGAAACGCTTATGAGCGAAAGGCTATATACAGTTAGTTTATGTTTGATAGCACACTTTGGAAATGAAACGATCGCCTCTTGGCTATTTCTATCATATCATAAGAGGTTTTCCAATACCGACTTGACAATTTTGAATTTAGTTTGTAAACGCACCTTTTAACTATGACTGCCAGATTATTCAGTAGACATGACATTTCCATCATGGTGAAAAAAACGAACGTCTGCAAATCATAAAAATTTACTATAGAAATTCGGAGTCGGTGGCCGCTATTTTAAGAGCATTAACTCCAAAAATTTGGCCCAAATTAGACTATATGGACTTGGACAGCATGCGGTTTCAACAGCACACGCCACACTGCACATGTCACAATCGATTTATTGAAAAACAAGTTTGATGAGCGTGTTATCTCTAGAAATGGACCAGTCGACTGGCCGCCTCGTTCGTGCGATTTAACGTCTCTAGATTATTTTTTTTGAGGCAACGTCAACTCATCGGTCTACGCTCATAAGCTTATAGAAGTCAATAAGACGTTGGAAGAGCTCAAGGCCAACATTGAACGAGAAATAAATTCGGCCGAAACGTGTGACCAAGTCATAGAAAATTGGGTCCAACGAATCAACCACTGCAAAAGTGTCCGCGGTGGCCATATGAGCAAAGTCGAGTTCCATTCATAATTTTTTTAAATGTATGTACTTCAACCTGAAAATAAAGATTTTTTAAATATCTCTATAGGTTTTTAATTTTATTTTGAAAAAAAAATTGCCTTTCCTTATTGGAAAACCCTTTACAATATGTATTTTATTAATTTGACAAAAAAAAGACCCACTGAGTTTCTTTCGCTGGTCCTTATCAGGTCAGAGTGTTTCTTTTTCGGTGGTTGTGTTTAATTTGACCATCAATAACAAAGTGCAATGCTACTACATTGAATAAAGTTATTTGAGTTTAAATTTTGATATGGCTTACAATAGTAAGACTAACGGATACCTGCTGCAAGCACTGCATTCAACAATAGATCGCTGCAAAACTAGTAGCGATCGGCGTTCTCATTTAAAATAGAACCTTAAAATAGAAATAAATTTTTTGAAGTGTCGTTTTATTACATTTTCAAGGGTACATGTATTTTTAGAACTCAAAATCTCTATTTTATGACCGTTGATTCTCAGGCAAATTTTGATTGAGTCTAGTCAATTTAGTAATTAGCACATTGTAATACACATATGTCTTTACGAAAATTGCGATCAATTTTCGTAAAGACATATTGCGAAAATTGCGATCATATTCAATTATGGACTTTTGGAAAGAATTTCAGGAGGTATTCCTCATCTGAAATGAGGGATTACACATGTAGCAAGTTGTTACCACTATACAAGCAGTTCGCACGACTTTGTCACGATATTATAAAATATTAAGTCATTTAGTAAATATAACTCCTTTTGCAAATTAATAGCAATAATTTACTGTACGACATGAATAAAGAATTTTGGTTTAAATTTCAAGTTATCAACCAAAATGTTTTTACAATTATAAGAAGTGGTATATACAACTTCTCCAGTTCTGAAGATATACATACAATATATGTAACTTACCGTTTATTGTGGGTGGAATCTCAGGGATAATAAGGGGTAAAACATATAGTCTAGGTTCCATCTATGTCAGTGTTACCATATGGTGCTACCATATTTTCAGTATATAGATAATATATGAACTACTACATATATGTTTTTTCATATATATAAGCAGTAATATCGGAGTAGTTTTAGATTGAACCTCCAATGAGAGTTAAATGGGAATGTTTTGATAAAACTCAATTCAAACCATTTTTATGACCATATATACACAGACCGGAATGTAAGATCGTGCTGGTATAAGTCGTGAACAGACTCTTTGGCGTGTGTGCGTTATGTTGTGCTGCGACCATGGCTTGACGAAGTTCTCAGGGCGTGAAGAGAATCCCCCAAAGCACTCCTTCTCCTTAGGATATTATAAAATAATACGCAATTTGCGCGTCCATGGCGTCTGACCCTGAGCCCCTGGCGTAGGGGATGTGGGAGGTCCGAGTCGACTCCTCCACCGAGTATAATCGTTTCCTAAAAGAATTCTCTTTAGTGTTGATAAGTTACGTAACATGTGTAAAAACCGAATTATTCTTCTACTTAAAGGTAACTTAGTAGAAGAGACATATTTTTGTTCGTGCAATGTATATCTTAAATCAAAAATATTGACAGCAGAGTGAATTAAAAAAATCTAATAAGGACTGTCGTTTCCAAATATGTATTTGATAAAGTTGTGTTTGTATGAACATTAAAGACTTTTACAGAAATTATATATTTATAAACACTGCTACCCGATTACTAATAATTAGAAATAATTTTGGCCGAAACGTGTGACCGAGTCATAGAAAATTGGGTCCAACGAATCAACCACTGCAAAAGTGTCCGCGGTGGCCATATGAGCAAAGTCGAGTTCAATTCATAATTTTTTTAAATGTACTTCAATCTGAAAATAACGTTTTTTTAAAGATCTCTAATGGTTTTTAATTTTATTTTGAAAAAAAATGCCATTCCTTATTGGAAAACCCTTTTCAATATGTATTTTATTAATTTAACAAAAAAAGTCCCACTGGGTTTCTTTCGCTGGTCCTTTTAAGGTCAGTGTTTCTTTTTCGGTAGTGTTTAATTTGATTATCAATAACAAAGTGCAATGCTACTACATTGAATAAAGTTATTTGAGGTTAAATTTGAATTCGAGCTGAGATGGCCCAGTGGTTAGAACACGTGCATCTTAATCGATGATCACGGGTTCAAACCCAGGCAAGCACCACTATATATGTGCGCTTTATTCTTATTATTATTATATATATTATTATTATAATTCATCTCGTGCTCGGCGGTGAAGGAAAACATCGTGAGGAAACCTGCATGTGTCTAATTTCATCGAAATTCTGCCACATGTGCATTCCATCAACCCGCATTGGAACAGCGCAGTGGAATATGTTCCAAACCCTCTCCTTAATGGAAGAGGAGGCCTTATCTCAACAGTGGGAAATTTACAGGCTGTTAATTTACTTTTTTTTATATTTGAATATGGCTTACAATAGTAAGATTAACGGATACTTCACTGCATTCAACAATAGATCGCTGCAAAACTAGTAGCGATCGGCGTTCTCATTTAAAATATAACCTTAAAATAGAAATAAATTCTTTGAAGTGTCGTTTTATTACATTTTCAAGTTTTCAAGGATATATGTATTTTAAGAACTCAAAATCTCTATTTTATGACCGTTGATTCTCAGACAAGTTTTGATTGAGCCCTAGTCAATTTAGTAATTGGCACATCGTAATATATGTCTTTACTAAAATTGCGATCAATTTCAATTATGGACTTTTGGGAAGAATTTCAGGAGGTATTCCACATCTGAAATGAGGGATTACACATGAAGCAAATTGTTACCCTATACAAGCAGTTTGCACGACTTTGTCACGATAATATAAAATATTAAGTTATTTAGTAAATATAACTCCTTTTGCAAATTAATAGCAATAATTTACTCTACAATATGAATAAAGATTTTTGGTTTAAATTTCAAGTTTTCAAACAAAATGTTTTTACAATTGTAAGACGTACTGTATTCAAGTTCACCAGTTTTGAAGATATACAATATACATATGTAACTTACCGTTTATTGTGGGTGGAATCTCAGGGATAATAAGGGGTAAAACGTATAGTCTAGGTTCCATCTATGTCAGTGTTACCATATTTTCAGTATATAGATAATATATGAACTACTACATACATATATGTTTTTTCATATATATAAGCAGTAATATCGGAGTAGTTTTAGATTGAACCTCCAATGAGAGTTAAATGGGAATGTTTTGATAAAACTCAATTCAAACCATTGTTATGACCATCTATACACAGACCGGAATGTAAGATCGTGCTGGTATAAGTCGTGAACAGACTCTTTGGCGTGTGTGCGTTATGTTGTACTCCGACCATGGCTTGACGAAGTTCTCAGGGCGTGAAGAGAATCCCCTTAAGCACACCTTCTCCTTAGGATATTATAAAATAATACGCAAAACCCTCAATTTGCGCGTCCATGGCGTCTGGCCCTGAGCCCCTGGCGTAGGGGATGTGGGAGGTCCGAGTCGACTCCTCCACCGAGTAGAATCGGTGCATAAAGATTTATCTTTAGTGTTGATAAGTTACGTAACATTTGTAAAAACCGAATTTACTCTTCTACTTAAAGGTAACTTAGCAGAAGAGACATATTTTTGTTCGTGCAATGTATATCTTAAATCAAAAATATTGACAGCAGAGTGAATTAAAAAAATCTAATAAGGACTGTCGCGCTTCCAAATATGTATTTGATAAAGTTGTGTTTGTATGAACATTAAAGACTTTTACAGAAATTATATATTTATAAACACTGCTACCCGATTACACAGGGTCAACAATTTTTTTGGGACAACGTCTTTACACACACGACAGGATCCAATAATAACAAAGATTCAATTGTACAATTTAAAATAATCGTTAGAGAACTATTGCGTGTGTGGATAAATTAATACATTTAGACGATAAATTATTTGTACCTTGGGAATGAAACGATATCCA
The DNA here is from genome assembly GCF_905220365.1 of Vanessa cardui. Taxonomy (NCBI): domain Eukaryota; kingdom Metazoa; phylum Arthropoda; class Insecta; order Lepidoptera; family Nymphalidae; genus Vanessa; species Vanessa cardui. The sequence continues at coordinate 11,532,685 of NC_061143.1, forward strand.
GGTTCAAAATATAAAGGTACATATGAATACATAACACTGTTAAGTTCTTTCGCAGGTTCTTCTCAGTTCCGAGGAATTGATGTCAAACACGCGTGGTAGATTTTTAACAATTAGCTAGATATATAAAATATATATAATATAAATATATAAATATGAGACAACATCACATACATTACTCTGATCCCAATGTAAGTAGCTGAAGCACTTGTGTTATGGAAATCAGAAGTAACGACGGTACCACAAACACCCAGACCCAAGACAACATAGAAAACTATTGGTAATCTACATCGACTCGGCCGGGAATCGAACCCGGGACCTCAGAGTGGCGTACCCATGAAAACCGGTGTACATACCACTCGACCACGAAGATCGTCAAATAGTTATATACTTCCTTATTTAGATTTTGACTTTGAAACTAACCTTGCATGGGCCGTGGATCGAGTCTCCTTTGAAAAATGTCCTATTTTTTAACTTTCAGAACTTAATCCTTAGCCTTTGGTGAAGAGTTTTATTTTATAATATATTTGAACGGAGATAGGGGTCACCAGCACCCTACAAGAAATATTAAAAATTTCTTACATCATCAATGCTCTGCTCTCTAGTTGATGTTTTGTGTTATATTTTTGGAAATATTATATTCTAATCGTTGTGATACATAAATATCACAGAGAATAGAATAGAAAAGAAAATATTGTACGCAGCTATAACATTTTGAAAGACGTACGAACAAAACTTGGAGCTAGATTCTGTCAATTTTTTCAACCCAAACGTCTGCGAAAAAAATAATATTATGTCAAAGAGAGAATAATTTTGTATAGTCATTTTTTTCGCTTGAAATAAAAAGTAATATTTACTTAGAAATTATAATCTGCTGTTTAGCCTGTCGATAACGTTATTAAAGGTATATTTTGTTGTTGTAATCATCATAGATAAAAAAGATTTTGTATATAAACTTTAGGTACGATTTCAAAAGATCATTCGAAACAAAGAAACGTATTAAAATGGCTCTCATCTGGTTACTGAGTCTCGCCCTCGTGGGTAAGTTTTATATCGAAGATAATTTATTTTAACTTTAATAAGAAGAAAACACAGTGTACAGTTACAAACAAAACTATTTTGACCATCAGGCGCAGCATCGGCTGATTATTTGCAAAGGTACCCTTCCATCGTGCAAGTGGAGACTATTCAGCCGTGGGCCTTCTGGGAGCAGACTTGCGCCGCGAGCATTCTCAACTCCAGATACGTGCTCTCTGCTGCCTCCTGTTTCTCTGCATCGTGAGTGCTTCAGGGCTTATTTAAGAATAAATTAAACAATCGTTAACTATCAGCTATATTTTTCCGTATTGCTCATATTTTCAGACCATCTTCACACCGTATCCGCGCCGGCGCTAGGTACCTCCACACCGGTGGTGTCATCAACTATGTCGACAGAGTTATTAACTACCCCAGAGACAACTTCACCGCCCAGTTTCACGATATCTCCGTAGTGAGACTGGCGTCCGTTATCACGTACAGCCATCTCATACAACGGGCTGCTATTTTGTTGGATTAGTTTTGGCGCAAGGAGGTTGGGGTCGTGGCAATGTGAGTTGATTACTGAATATTAATTCTCTGTGTGTAGTTGTATCAAATTACATTATTGGTTATGTGAATACGTTGTTCTCCTTGTTGCAGTCCTCATACGCTCTCAGCGTTTCCTCCATAAGGACGGTTAGTGGCAGTAACTGCGGCATCTATCTGCCGACCAACCAGACAAATTTCAACTCCACGTCTAACATCCTCTGCGGAACTTACACTCAATGGTACAACGTCTCCAACGCCGACGGCGGCAGTCCCTGGTTCTTCGGCAACGTCACAGTGGGCGTAGTTTCTGGACTCAACTACGGAAACAGCTCGTGGTCTAACATTGTCGCGACCCCTATCGCTTATTTCACCAACTGGATCGTCAGAACCGCTGTGTAATATAACGACATGACCGAAATAAAAGATAACCAAAGCCATGTACCAACTATAGATTTATTTCATAATTAATACATTTTTACACTCGCATAAATACATTTTTTATTTTCTTCTTTTATTTCATGAATAATTTTTGTTAAATTACTCATAAAAATTTTAATGTAGTTATTTTAGTATAGTCAAATAATCTTTTATTTCAGTCATGTCGACTGAAATAAAAGACAACCCAAGCCATGTACCAACTATACATTTATTTCACAATTAATACATTTTTACACTCGCACAAATATGTTTTTAATTTGTTTTCTTTATTTCACGGATTAGATTTTGTTAAACGGTTTATGACAATTCTTATGTTATTAATTTATAATAGTAAAAAAAAAATGTGGCATTATGTAAAGCAATATTTACTAATGTTACACAATAAGCATCTATTATTGTATTGCCTATTAATTATAGAAGATGGACCTAAAAATGAAAGATATAAAAGTAAGTTCTATTTTACTTTATTGTCGGCAACACCGTCATATAAAGAAATTCATGTTCTTTTTTCTTTTTTCTTTTTTCTCGCTGCAACAAACGCTCTTATGCGTTTTCCCATGTGAAGTGATATGTGAGATTTACCGGTAGTGAGAGTGTCTGGTGCACCTCAGCTCATCGGAATACTCACTAAAAAACCAGCGATATTCACTCCATCTCTTCAGGAGCAATATCTTCCCATCTTTACTGAGTGCTACTTGGCTTGCAGACTAGAGGTGATTCCCTATTATATAGCTGATATCTATATATTTTAAAAATCAATCGATTAATCCCTAGGTCTTAAAGTTAACCCTATGGAAGCACAGGATACAGTTACCGCTAATCAAATGCTAGATGACACTAAAAATCTACTGCTCGAAAATAATCAACAGGTAAAGCTAATTTGTGATTATGAATTGAAAATTCAGAAACTTACACATACTAGAGAGCATGTACCTTCGTGTGAATCCAGTAATCAGTTGAACATGATTAAAATGAGAACCAAGATTCTGATACTGAAAATAAACTTATGAGTAAAAGAAAATCCATTGAAGAAAGAAATAAGAGAGAGAAATAAGAGCAAGAAATAGTTCCAGTAACGCCATCTCTTAGCGAATCTAGGAACCAAAGCGATCAATTATTTTCGAATAATACATATTACCCTCCAAGTGACACTGCTTGTTCCAACCATATTACGACCGGAGCCGTGAAAAGTAAAGATCCAGTAGCTGACACTGCACGAAATAATCATCCAAACACCATTCACGCATCACATTATAATAAAGAACAAGGCAGAAAACTAAAAATGTGTATTTTAACCAGTAGTGCTTGCGGTACATTACAAACTGTCGATGCAACATTTAACCAATTTGACTATATTCGTTAGGTGTCACCAAATTGTAACATAAAACGTCTTCTTCAGAAATTAGACTACAAATTACGTAATTATAGTATGATTGACTATTGTATTATAATGTTGGGAGAAACAGATTTTGAGGCATCTTGTACTGATTATGCAGAATTGATTGTATATTTGAGGGAAGCTATACAATATGTTTCGAATACAAACATAATTATATGTACACCTACGTATGTGTGTGGTGCACCTATATACAATTACAAAATAGAATTATTTAAAAACCTTTTATACCTAGAACTTAAAAATAACGCTTATGCATATTTCTATTATTCCAATGCCACAGTTACTTTTGATATGTTCTCGTTAAAAACTGGGAAGTTGACTAATTCGGGTTTAAAGCATGTCTTCAATGATATATTATGTAAAATTTTGGCTGATTACAAGTATTATGGATATTTACTACCGAGGCCTGCTAAACCTAAAACTTTAGATATGGAAGATACAAGTCCGCAGTTTTTTCTCGCATAATCATTATTATAGCAGACGTAGTTTTAAATATCCGAAGTAAGGAAATAAACACAAGATTAAAAATATTTATACCAAAATTACACGTCCTAAAAAAATATTGTTATATTACCAAAATGTAAGAGGTCTCAGAACGAAAACTAATATGTTTTATAATAATATTAAAATAATAGCTAGCGATATTGTCATCCTTACAGAAACCTTCCTCAATAGCTCTGTAAATGAAACTGAACTATTTCCACCCGAATACTGTGTCCTACGGAAAGACCGGCCCGGCGAGTGGGTCGGGGTGTATTGGCAACTAAAAATTGTTATAATATGAAAAGAATTACAAATGTAGATAACTTAACTGATGATAAAGAATTATTGTTTGCTATTATTACCTGGAAAAATATTTAGTTAATGATATGTGTAGTATACTTACCACCCAGTTACATGTATAGAAAATGCTATAAATATGTATACTGAATATCCATTTATGATAGTTGGTGATTTCAATTTAAATTCATGCAATAATAGTGTTAGATCTCAATTTAATAATTTTATGGAAAATAGTAAGTTACAACAATGTAATAATATTAGCAATAAATATGGATGTATCTTAGATTTAGTCCTAACTACTCTAGATCCCAATAATATTAAAATATCATCCGATACGGAACATCTAGTCCCCATGGATGTATACCACCCGCCCTTAGAGATACTGCTCACACTTCCTAGAACAGCAAAAAATCCAACATCTCTTACACCAGGAGAATATTTAATCACGGAGTGGAACTTTCGGCAAGCAGATCTGCATAGCTTGTACTTTGATATTGCTAATATTGACTGGACCGACTTACTTGAAACAGCATTTAAATATAGACTTAGCCGTAGATATACTCTATAATAAACTTAATAGTGTAATTAGTACACACGTTCCTACAAGAACAATAGTCAAAAGTAATAAATATTTTTATCCAAAATGGTATACCAAAGAAATAATATATTATATAAAATTAAAATATTTTAATCTAAAAAAGTTTAAGTGTTATGAATTAGAGTTTAATAAAGAACTTTTTAAATACTACAGAACTAAAGTCAAGTATCTTATAGATATAGAATTTAAGAATTATATATCTAGAGTTGAAAACAATATAAATAAAGAGCCATCAAGCTTTTGACAATTTGTAAAGGAAAAACGTAAAACTAGACAGCAGATAAAAACATATACTTATAAGAATAAAGCTGTAGAAGGGCAGAAAGCCATTGATTCATTTGCTAAATATTTTAGTTCCGTGTTTCATGATACTTCTCCTCTGTTAGACGTTAAGATAGCTGAGGAAGAGGCTAATCGCTTTGGTTGCCAATCTACAGTAACCATCGAACAAGTGACAGTTGTCGAACTCAGATTTGCAATAGCGCGACTAAAAGCTTCAACTACTTATGGTCCTGACAACATACCTCCCTTTCTAGTAAAAGATTGCTTGTCAGCTTTGGAAGTGCCGTTACTTCATGTATAAAATCTTTCAATTAAACAATGTTTATATCCTACCAAGTGGAAAGTGTCTCGAGTAACACCTATTCTAAAAACGGGCTCGTCCATATAACAAATTATAGACCAATCGCTGTTCTATGTGTATTTGGAAAGATATTTGAATCAATTCTTAATAACATAATTTTTAAACAAATAAAGGGACAATTGAGTGATTGTCAGCATGGGTTTCGTCCTGGACGCTCCACATTGACTAATCATACAGAATTTGTAGATTATATAAATACTAAAGTTAAGTCTGGTTGTCAAGTAGATGCCGCCTACTTTGATTTTAAGAAAGCCTTTGATCTCGTAGATAATGATGTACTTTTAAACAAATTTGCTTTATTAGGATTTTCAACTTCTCTCTTAAAATTGATGGCTCACTATTTAAAAAATCGAAGACAGTTTGTTAAGTTAGACGGGTATAAATCTGAAGAGTATTATACTCGATCAGGGGTTAGTCAAGGTAGTACTTTGGGTCCTATGCAATTTTTGATGATGATAAATGATTTGCCAAGTGTTATCTCTAATGCAAAATGCCTTATGTTTGCTGATGATTTGAAATTGTACATATCTGTAACCGAAACTAAAGACTGTAAAGCGCTACAGCGTGATATTGATACCGTAGTTGACTGGACTATAAGAAACAAATTATCATTTAATAAATCAAAATGTAAAACTATCACCTTTCTCGATCTCATAAACTTATTAAAAATATGTATATACAATCTGTCTGACACACCAATGGAGAATGTACTAAAAATCAGGGATTTAGGAGTTATAATGGATAGGAAATTAAATTTTCATGATCATATACTTAAAAAATGCAAAGATGCTAATAAAGGCCTTGGTTTCATTATTAGAATATCATCGCAATTTAATAATACCATATATACCATACAATATAAATAAACCATATAACAATTGTATAAGGCCTATGTCCGCAGTAAATTAGAATATAATGCAATAGTTTGGAGTCCACGTGAGGCAAACTATGCTATAATGTTAGAAAAAATACAAAGAAAATTCTGTAGATATTTGTCTAAACGTAAATATGGGTACTATCCTTTTCTACACCCTTCAATGTTTGTGTCAGGTATGGTTGGTCTAGATTCACTTCAGCTTAGGCGAGACTCCGCACATATAAAATTTCATTATTTAATTTTAGTGCACAGGGTGGATAGCACTGCTGTACGCGAAGCAATATATTTATATGTTCCCGACAAATATATGCGTGGTGTTGGAAGACGGCAACATACTCGTAGATTGTTTTGCTACCCACCTATGTGGCATTTAGCCCAAGCTAGCAACAGCCCCACTGCTAGGGCTGTTAAACTTTTGAATGACTTTATACGTTGTCGAGATGTAGACATATTTTATGATCCTTTTAATACTATATTTAAACAAATTTACATATTCCAAAATTTTAAAGAAAAAATTTGTAGTTCCTAAATAGATTTAAGCTTATTTTGTTTATAAATTTTAATTTTATTTTTTTTACTTAATTTTATTTCATTTGTCCTCGTGGTATATTTTATTTAAATTAGTAAGAATGTTTAAAACATTGTTTAGTAATTAGTGTAGATATAAGCGACTTGGTGTAAATACTGTAATGCTTATATTTTTCAAATTAAGATTATTATGACGCGGGTGGACTTGTCACAGTAAACATAAATTAATTTCGCCTTCCACCAATCTGCGAAAACGTAAACACTATTACTTCCCACAAACAACTCTCTTGTCTTGACTCTCCACGTCTTTGTTTCCTTCGATTGCTTAACAAGGTAAATAAATGTTTGCCTACTGTGAATCGCTTTTTCTTAAATCAGTCAGTATATACAATACTGATACACCTTATGATAATTAATATGAATTCAAGAAATCGCAGAAGTACCGAGTAGCTCCACTTTTACACAAGTTCTTAAATATGTATCCTGTAAGAGATCAGTAGGAGATCTGATCTCTTACAGGATACGTTTGGAAACTGACTTGTAAATTATATGGGAATAGGTTAAATAAATAAAGTATATATCTGATAACGTATAAAATGATAAATATATTATTAAATATATATTAATTGTCACAACATATTTAAGAACTTTAATTATTTTAAAGCATATGGTACTGTTAAATGTAAATACATTCCACTATTCCTATTTTTAGCTTAGAATAAGTTACGATATCATCCTTTTTTGATATAAATAGAGACTATACTAGTGGATCGAGCGATGAAGCCAAGCAGTTTGCAACTTTTGGTTATAATGCTGTCATAATGATCTCTAAAGGTTAATTTATCAAAAATAACTTCTAAGTCCTTGACAGAGGTCCTTTAAGGCTATAATCAAAGACAATCTTGCTTTGTTTTTGAGTGTGAAGCTTATCACAAAGCATTTGCTTGTGTTAAGTTGCATATGACTTAAATCTCACCATTTTTCTACAGTATGAAGATTGTATTGAAGACCCAAAGCATCATTGGTGTTACGGATCGTGTTATAAATTTTAAGATCGTCAGCATAAAATAAATAAGGACAAGACAAGCATTCAGCAAGGTCATTAATAAAGATTATAAAGAAAAGCGGACCCAGATGGGATCCTTGGGGAACATCAGATATAATAATAGAGGGTGTTGATATAAATCCTTTGATTGCAACAAACTGCGTTCTTCTACTTAAGTAGGATTCAACCCATCTCAAAAGATTTCCACAAACACCATAAGCTTCTAGTTTGTGACACAAGATGGTTTGATTAACTTTGTCAAATGCCTTGGAAAAATCTGTGTATATGGAATCCGTTTGTCCCTGTTTTGCAAAAGTGTTGCAGATGTAGTTTTTATATACTAATGAATTCGATGTTGTGGAACGATGTCTAACAAAACCATGTTGTCTGTTTGTCAATACCGGGGCCACGTGGTGATAGATAACATCGTATATATTGAATCACTGGGATTCAAATATTTTTGAAAAGCTGGAAAGAATACTTATTGGCCTGTAATTTTCACATTGGGAGCGATTGGACCGGATCCGGACTTCAGTATTGGAAGGACGTCGGTATTTTTCCAATATTTAGGAAAGATTCCATTCGGGCATGTTGAAAATCAAAAATATAGGATAACACAATTCACTGGCACATGATTTTATGACAATAGGTGGTATATTATCAGGACCTGCTCCCTTATTTACATCAAGATGTTTAATTTTACAAAGTATATCTTTAACGGAAATATTAATAATACTCAATGAGCAGTTGTGAAGAAAGCCAAGAGTAGGTACTGAATTTATGTCAATACTGGTATAGTCGAAAACAGAGCCAAAAAAATTCGCAAAAAGTTGACACATCTATTCACCCGTGGTTGACGCTAGGTTTCCATATGTGACAGACTGTGGTATTGACGACACCTTACTGTCTTTTATATTATTTACATATCTGTAAAATGCCTTTGGATTATTGATGACTGATTCCTTAACAGAGTTAATGAATTTGTTTTAGCAATTATCAATAAGATTTTTACATTTTGTTCTCAAAAGCACAAAATTGTCGTAGTCATGTGTATTACCAAACTTTCTATGTTGTTTGTGATATCTATGTTTTTTTTCTAAATTATGTTTTAAAGTATTACTGAACCAGATTGGATATTGCGATGAATGTGTTTTTTTTGAAGTATAGAGTTAAGCCTGTCATAGAAATTTTTTACATTAATATCCACATCAGAAGAGGATAATATTTCATTCCAATTGACTTCTTTCAACTCTGAACGAATGTTGTCAAAATTGCCTTTAAAATGATTAAGTTTCCCACTATTTTTGGATTCCATATTGTTTTAACAGTTTTTAATAAAAGTAAGTTCAATACTTAAAGGTGGATGATGTTTGTCGTTGGTACTTATTGGTTGCGCCTCAAATATCTAAAAATTCCGAGTTGCTTTTGTTATTGATCGTTTTCATGCAAGAATCGTAAAACTCTTCGATGTAAGTAGCATACGCATATATTAATGACATTGACATTTCCATTACTATTAATTAATATACTCAACCATAAATCCTCATTTTTACTATCCCGAGATGTTTGACGAATAACATGATAATAATAGTATAAATAAGAAAGCCACCGCCGTCTTTCTTATTTATACAGAATGAGCAACGATCTCTACGGAAAACATTATAACCAGTGTCAATTATTTCGTGGCTAAATATACCCGGATTAAGATTTGTTTCTGTCAAGCATATTAAATCATAATTACAATTTAATATTTTGATTAATAAATTATTTTGGTTAATTTATGCCAGTTATGACATATCTAAATAAAAACAATAAAAATTGAAATAAATGAATTAATTAATAAATATACATAAATCTATTTTAAATTATTTAAAAGTTCTTCATTTTTATTAATATAGCAGGCGATGATTCCGTTTTACGCATATAAATATTGCCAAACTTAATCCATACGTAACGATGATTTTTCTCTTTAGAGGATCTTCGAGCAGCAGCATAGAGCATTTTACACTCGGGCGATAGATTTTTACATTTCTCCTTCAATTCCGATTAAGTTTGAGTTTGGTGCATCGTTTGCGTGACTCTCATTATAGCAGTTTGCTGCAGATATTTAATAAGGCCTTATATTAATCGCGTTTATTTCAACGTATTGAAATAAAAGTGAGTATTGTTTATGTTTATTATTGCTTATTTAATATTTTATTTATTTATATAACTATTCAATTCATATTTTCTTTATGATATATATTCTTGACTAACTCGTTGGTATATCGGCTGGACATAAGGCCGCAGATCCCGAAGTCCTTGCCTAAAACCCCAGGTTACCGTTAAAAAGTTAAAAAATAACCGTAGTAACCGTGCCTCGGAAAGCGTGTAAAGCCGTTGATTGTACGTCTGAACTTTATTATGCTATAGGTGCCAAACAAACGGAAAACACACCTGATGAAAAGTGACTACCATCGCCCAAGGACATCTTCAAGACCGGGAGGCTTGCAAGTGCATTGCTGGCCTTTAAGAAGTGAGTTTCGCCCACTAAAGCTGGTCCTATAGAGTGGTTTTGTGGAGCAGAAAATGTCTTAAATATCAGGCCGTTGTGGATTTTCGAACATCTTATAGTTAATAAAGTTATTTTCCAGTCTTGTCACATTTACCCACCCTCCCATCAGATGAGATTGACAAAATAGATAGTGTATTACTACACCCTATTGTACACTCACATAATTCCCATGTAGCCTGACCTCCTATATATGATATATGATCTTCCTTCCTATGTTTGAAGTATCTGTGATATAATTTTGTTTGCTGACGATACTTATATAATATAAAATCTAATTATGACAATATAAACAATGCATTCTTCTGAAGACATAAAAATTATGATTTTATCCACCAGATTGTGATAAAGCCGTAATGAGGTATTCTGTTTATGGCGGCAAAGACACTGGATCAGAAACCATAGTTCTATTTATACGATATATATATTTATTCTTACCAGCGAAGTCAGTAAACAGCTGGCACATGCATGTAAATTTGCATGACAAGCACAATTTTATCGATGAGATAATTAGAATATGAAGATTTAGCGTAAAACGTAAACATAATAAGTTTATTATCATTGTTCTGAATATAAGCGATATCAGGAAAATATTTAAAAATGGATTTCACATGATATTCGCTTATTGTGGTTATTCTGAGAAGGTTTTAACAATCAATATTGAGTAATAATCAACAAATGTTTACAATTTCCTATCATTATTACGTGTAAAACCTGTTGTAGATAGATAACATCTATTAGAGGAATTATTTTTATTTCTGTGTGAAGATGTGATGACAAAATCGAAATAAAGCCTATTTTTATTGGACATCATATTTGAGTTGGGCTTTACAATTGTTTGTAAATCGGCATCCAAAAGACATTGAATCAAATCAAAACCAAAGTATACTTTTTTCAAGTAGACTTTTACAAGCACTTTTGAATCTTCATTTAACAACTTTTTTATATTAAGTGAAGTTACCATCGGTTTAGAAAGTAAATTCTGTCGAGGAGAATCGACAAGTAACTCAAACTTAGATGAAAGTAAACATTTCACCGGTTTGGAATATATGTTTTACGGCACGGAACTGAGACTGTCATAAACTGTCTTATTGAACTATCACTGTTCTAAATTATATTAATGTCGTAACGGGTCGTTTTTTATGGTATATTCAGGAGGCCACCTGATGGTAAAGTGGTCGCGACCACCCGTTAATTCTCTCTCTGTTACATTTATCATTAGACTTAAAATAATTTACGGTCAAAATTTTTCAAAAATGAAAGAATATGTCAGTAAAACACCATTTGTCATGGGTTTAATATTTTCGTTTGATCTGGAAAAGGCTTTCGACAGCGTACCTCGGGAAGCCTTATGGGTTATGCTGACGAAGCTTGGATACACGGAAAAGTTTGTAAAAATGGTCGACTCCTGCATGACGACATACGATGCTGTGTCAGTACAGGGTGAATATTCAGAGTTTTTTTGTAGTAAGCTGTGGTGTAAAGCAAGGCTGCGTTCTTGCCCCAACTCTGTTTGCTCTGTACTTTGAAGTTCGGGAATGTTTGCAGACTTTGACTGAGGGCATCTGTATCCGTTTTCGCACTGTGGGCGGTGGAGTCTTCAATCTGGCCAGACTAAAGGATCACACCAAAACTGTTTCACGTCATTATTGCTGAGATAAAGTACGCTGATGACTTGTGTTTCGTGGCGGAATCCCCAGACGGTTTACAGAGACTTTTGTCAAGTCTTGCTGAGTCGTGTCATATATTCGGGCTTATGATCAGTGTAGACAAGACGAAAGTCATGTTCTGTAATACACTGAATAGAGACCCAGTCGACGTAAAACTCGGTAATGAATCTCTTAAGTTGGTAGGCAATTTTAAGTATCTGGGGAGCACCATAACATCAAAGTGCCTTATGGACGACGAAGTAAACAGCAGAATGGAGCAGCTGCTGCAGCCTTTGGCAGACTTCGTCTCAAGGTTTTCCACTCACACGACATAATGCTTTCTACGAAAGTAGCGATGTACAAGGTGGTCATTCTGCCGAATCTCTTGTTTGCCTCTGAAACATGGTGCCCCTGCCGCAAGCATATCCGTACATTAGATAGATTCCACCTTACGTGCCTACGTGATATTCTTAACATCTGCTGGTCGGACCGTATCCGTAACACAGAAGTTCTGCGAAGAGCTAATGTCGACGGTATAGAGGCTTATTTAATGCGTTGGCAATTGCGGTGGGGCGGCCATGTCTCCCGAATGTCCGTGACAAAATTGCGAATCGCATCTTTTACTCAGAACTGCAGAATGGCTATGTCAGTCACTTGAGAACACACAAAAGAAGTTTATTTTTAGTTAGGTTCTCAACTACATATAATAAATAAACATCTTTACTAGAAATCTTGACTTTATTTAGCAACACACATCAATTAATTGACACTATATTTTTTATGCTATGTGCTGTAACGCACAACATTATAAATTTATAGTATGTACAATTGTATAGGTATAGGCTCTGATATATCTGATTATATATTATTTTATAAACCATACTGTACTCTTAAATGTCTTAGTCAACTTTTATCACTACATAAACTATTTTGAGTTCAGAATAATTTTCGATATAAAACTCTGAGAGAGGCTTTGAGCTCGCTTTTGGTGATCGACTTAGATTGGACTCTCATTTGATGTAAGAGAATGCAAATTAATGAGTCACACAAAGGAACTCGAAACACTTTTTAAAATAAAGAGAAATAGCTAGATCGAATACAATTGATTAGACAAAAACAGAATATATGTATTTCTGCAAAGGAGTAAGTTGAGCCACTTGGCGTTTCTGCGATTCTCATTTAAAAAAGACAGTCCTATTAGTTAAATACAATTATATACGTACGTAATGTATCCTGCCATTCCTGCCTGTCAACAGGTATTAACTCCACGCTTTTTTATCATCTATCATCTAACTATCATTTTATCATCTATAAATTTTTTTATCGAATAATATGAATAATATCGAATAATATTGAAGCCATGGGTAACACCAGGGCTTATGAGGTGTATGAGACATCGAGACAAGTTACATAGTCAACACAGAGCACAACCAAACAACGATTTGCTAAAAGTCATTTACACAAGGTACCGTAACTTTTGTACTATTACGAAAACTTAAAGCTGATTTTGAACAAACAGAATTAGAAGAAAACAAGGATAACTCATACAAACTATGGAAATCTATCAAAAATATATGTTATATGACAAAAGATGTGAACGAACCAGAAGAACTACTTCAAATAAAAACCTCTAGAAATAAACTTCATTCCTTGAACATATGCTGCGAGTACTTTGCAACCCTAGGAGAAAACCTTGCATGTAACATACTCAATGACATCGCTCAATCTGAAGAAGTTACCACTAACTACTACAATTGCTAAACATTTGGATAAAAAAGAAAAGTGCATTGGTATGTTTCTGGATCTTGCAAAGGCGTTTGACACCGTTTCGATACCCATTCTTCTAAGGAAACTGGAACTGACGGGTATTAGAGGGAAATCGCTAGACTGGTTTAAAACTTACCTTACAGGTAGACAACAATGTGTTAGGATAAACCATCTCACAAGTCAGCACCAAGTAACCAATTTTGGAGTACCTCAAGGAAGTATACTCGGACCAACGCTGTTTATTTTATATATAAATGACCTACAAAACCTGGTGATAAGAAATGCCAACATAATCTCATATGCAGACGATACAGCACTAATCTTTCACGGCTCCAATTGGGAAGAAACAATCCATCATGCCCAGAAAGGTATAGAAATGGTTAAAAACTGGTTGCAAGAGAACCTTCTCACACTAAATATAAAGAAAACTAAGTATATATGCTTTCACAAAACTGCTATTTCATCTCCAGAAACATCTTTATGTCTAAAAATACACACGTGCAAAATAGCAAATGATCAATGCAGTTGCGAAGAAATAGAAAGAGTGGATACCATCAAATACCTCGGAATATATATTGATCATAACCTCTCATTCAAACATCACATCAACTACATCACAACTAGGACGCGCAAAATACTTAACGTAATGAATAAGTTACGAGACGTCACTAACACTAAAATTCTCCGAACAGTATACATGTCATTGTGCCAGTCATTAATAAATTACTGTATATCCTCTTGGGGCAGCGCAACAAAAACTCTGCTGCTTGAACTTGAGAGAGCTCAAAGATCAGTACTTAAAGTTATGTTGAAAAAACCGTTCAGGTATCCCACATCTGCGCTTTACAAAGAAGCTGAAGTTTTATCAGTTCGGCAGTTATATATATTAAAAACATGTATAATAAAGCACGCTAAGCTACACAGCAATCCGGATAATGGGATTACTACAAAAAGAGTTTACAAAGTACCCATACCACGTATCACTACTGCCCTTGCAAGACGCTTTCCTCCTTTTGTTCAATCTCAAGTATACAACAAAACACTAAAATACTGTGACTTAAGACATCTAACAATGAAAGAGGCTAAAATTAAAATAACATCCTGGCTCAAGACCCTCTCCTATATATATATATATATATATATATATATATATATATATATATATATATATATATATATATATATATATATTATTTTTAAATATATATTTTTTATTACTATATTTATTTATTATTTAACAATTATAATTATATTTTTATCATACTAATATAAGTACTTGTTAAAGACGTACATAAAGTATAAAATACTAACACGTTACACCAAACACAAATGCTATAGGTATAGAGAATCAGATTGGTGAATATTTAAATCTTGGTCCGATGATAAGCAACCTGTTAAATCAAGTGTTCGGGCTCCACGATACAGGTCTCCTAGTTTGGGGTCCAAAGATAATCAAACATTTTAAAATTGCTAAAACCATAATGCACCAAAACCAATGGAAATCATTGTAATCGTTTAAGCTAAGTTTAAGAAGATTAATATTGTGCCATATGTTCTAATCTATTATGTAAGCATTGTGTTTTTTCAATAAAGTTTTTATTATTATTATTTTTTTATTTGTTTTAATTCATATATAGTTACATTTTTAAATATAAAATACGAACATAAAATATATTTAAAAATATAAAATACAGAGGCCAACCAGTGGCGGGAACAGGGTCCAAGCCACCGGTGGTCAGGGCTCCAGCGAGAGGAACTTCCTCACAATACGCGCCGTGCCGAAGAGTACTGCCTTCTGCATCAGGCCCTTGACCCAGCTACCTAACGAGAGCCTCTTAAGGTGTTGGTCGAGGCTCTTGGCCATTGGGCCATTCGCTGAAACAACTATCGGCACAATAACTGCTGTATCCACATCCCACATGTCGACAACCTCGTGAGCTAAGTCAAGATATTTTATTTGTTTATCTTTCTCAGCCTTCACGAGATTCTCGTCATGAGGGATGGTGATGTCAACAATTATCGTGCGGTGCTCTGACCAGTCTATCACCACTATATCAGGCTTGTTGGCGACAACAGTCCTGTCAGTGATTATAGATCGGTCCCAGTACAGTGTGATATGACCATTCTCGAGAACTGGGTCGGGCACATACCTGTAGTATGGTACCTCTGATACCACAAGACCGTATCGAAGTGCAAGTTGTTGATGGATAATCTTGGTCACTTGATTATGTCTGTGCAAATACTCTCCGTTAGCAAGACGAGAACAACCGGAAATAATATGTCTAAGGGATTCGCCCGGAGTGTGACACGCCCGACATATGTCCACCGTGCCATCCCTCACAATATACTTGCGGTAGTTGTTCGTCATGATAACTTCGTCCATAATCGCACAGACAAAACCTTCGGTTTCACCAAATAGGTTGCCGAACCGTAGCCAAGATACGGATGCCATAAAGTCCACATCGGGACCATGAAGGGCCCGATAGAAGCGTCCGTGTAACTCCTTGCTCTTCCATACTTCCTTGCGGTCCTCAGTACTTAGTACTACAGGTTTGCGCCAGTTCTCTTTGCCTAAGGAGAGCGGAGTTAGTCCCTTGTCTATTGTAACTACATCTCGGTGCATATCCAAGTCAGTGTGGAGAAAATACTCCCTGAGTTTGTATACTTCACGGTTATGTAGGGTCTTGGCATTTAAAAATCCACGGCCACCACATCTCCGTGGGATGTACAAACTCATCACCGAAGACCGAGGATGATGCATTCGATATGTAGTCAGCAGGACACGGACTCTCCTATCCAATGCGTCTAGTTCTTTTTGAGTCCACTTGAGTATGTCGAAAGAGTACATCAAGACCGGCATGACCCAACCATTGAAGGCGCGAACCTTATTGCCACCTGATAAAAGACTTTTGAGTACCTTTTTCAGGCGACCAAAGAAACGCTCCTGCAATGATTGTTTCATGTCGGTCACATTGATGCCTAACGCTTCCGACATACCCAAGTATTTGTATGATTCGTTTGCGGACAGTGACTTAAAGTTTATGGAATCTGAAAGTTGTAATCCGTCAGATTCCACAGTCTCTCCTCGCTTTACATGCATAACCGCGCATTTGTCAACTCCAAATTCCATTCTAATAGAATTACTAAAAGTTTCTGTTACCTTTAGTAACTCTACCAGTTGTGAATCCGAAGGTGCAAAGAGCTTTAGGTCATCCATGTAAAGTAGGTGGGATATTACTTTACCTCCTCTCCGCAAACGATAGCCCAGCCTTGAGCTCTCCAACAGAGTACTTAGAGGGTTCAAGGCTAAACAAAACCACAATGGACTCAAACTATCGCCCTGGAATATTCCCCGCTCAATCCTTATCGGTTCGTCATTACTATGAATCGTTCGACATCCTGGATAGCGAAGGACTGTCCGCCATTGTCCCATACATGATCTCAAGAAACTGCATAGAGTTGTATCTAATTTATACAACTCCAGCACCCTCAAGAGCCATGTATGCGGCACAGAATCATAGGCCTTCTTGTAATCTATCCAGCATGTCGACAGACTCTTTCGAGAACGACGAACCTGTTGGCTAATGGTCATATCAATGAGGAGTAGCTCCTTAGTGCCTCGTGATCCACCCCTACATCCATTCTGAGAGACGGACAAAATACTATTATTTTCTATGTGACTATTAATCTTATCTCTCAGAATGGAGGTAAGGAGCTTATAGACCGTCGGTTAAACAAGTAATCGGTCTATAATTTTTAGGATCTGTTGCACTACCTGACTTATGGAGCAGGTGGGTGACTCCGGTGGTAAGGAACTGTGGTAGCGACCCAGACTCTAGAGCTGACTGGAACTGAGATGCCAAGCATTTATGCGAGCTGCGCAGCCATTTTAGCCAAAAGCTATGAAGCCCGTCCGGTCCTGGAGACTTGCAGTTTGAACGGACCGAACTGCAGCGGCTACATCTTCAGAAGCGATGGAAATTTCTCCCATCGCTTCCAAAGGCTCGCACGCTTTCCTGACTTCCCGCATCCAGTCACCTTCTTTGAGGTCGACGGGTACCGACCAGATGTTGCGCCAAAATGTATTCGTGGCATCATCATCCGGGCGATACCCATCGCTCACACCCTCGTCGAGTCGCTCCCACGTTCTGTACACCCACCTTTGATCGCTCTGGAACATGCGATTCAAGTAATAACGGTCCACTCGCCGCCTGTACCGACGGATGCGGCTCGCCCATGCATAAACTTTTTGTTTTAGGAAGTCAATACGCTCCACGATATGGGATGGATATTCTTGCGGACTGATACCAGTCCCCAAGAACGCCCGCCCCACGAAACGCATTACACGTGTACGCGTATTCCCTTCCTTAAAACAACATAGTTTTCCAATGAGCACACTGGTCTCATTAATACGTTTCTCAATCCTGCTCTGCCAGGCCGATGCAACAGTCTTTGGTCTTGTAGCTCGGTCGGTGTCTTCAAATGTAACACCAGCTACACGACATGCGGCACCAGCCGCACAAAACAGAATTGAGTGCGTATCTTCGAGATTTTCACTGCTCTCGAAATAATCTGCGAGCAGTGGATCCAGAGTGCACACTAGGTCCCTATTCCGTTTAGTCATGACTTGGCTGGGGCACTGCCGTGCCCTCAGATATTAAACCTCTGTGTACATTTGTTTCATTCGCATATTAATTCAGTTTGACGTAATTGTAAACATCCGTCGGTAAGTACTCTAAGGGCAATAATAAAACTTTAGTAAAGCATGACGATGAGCCTTAATATGGTCCAATAAAAAAAAGGTTATATTTCGATTTTGTTTATTTGATTTTGATCTATATTTTGCCCGTATTGAGTAAAATTTTTGAGAAAATCATGCTTCATCAATTGTTATTATACTATTTCTCGAACAAACTATTGCGTTCTCAACAGTTTGGTTTCACTAAATGTGGCACGACTACTGATGCGGATGTACTGATGGAGCATTCATTGAGCACATTTATAGTGCGTGGGAGTTTTTTGTTACTTATCGCAAGCATTCGATTGCGTTAGGCATGGTATTCTCCTAGAAAAGCTTAAATATTATGGTATCAGGGGCCTTGCATTGAAATTAATTTCCTCCTACCTTAGTGAAAGAGTTTTGAAGGTTGTGGTTAATGGTGCAAAATCAAATGGCGCTGTGGCGCAAATGGGTGTACCACAGGGTTCAATTTTGGGACCTTTCTTGTTCTTAATATATATAAATGATTTACCTTATTTCGTAAAAAATACTTGCGATATTGTACTGTTTGCAGATGATACATCCCTCATTTTTAAACTTGATAGAAAAATAAACAACTATGACGTCGTAAGCAGTGCTCTGTCGCGGGTTCTTAGTTGGTTTGACATAAATAATCTATGTAGTACTAAATGCAAAAAATCCTAAATGTGTTTTGTTTTCCCTGCCAGATGTCAAATAAAATCCTCCTGCGATCACTTTAAAAAATTCAATGCTTGAATTCGGTGAGTCGACGGTCTTTTAAGGGATAACCCTTGACCCTAAACTGCAGTGGGGCACGCATTTGTATGCGCTAGCAAGGAAACTAAGTAGTGCCATGCCATTTATGCAAGAAAAATAATATATAAATAAGAAAAATAATTATAAACATAAGTACTGCTAGACTAGTTTATTTTAGTAATTTTAACAGTCTATGTCATATGGAATGTTGTTATGAGGTAATGCTGCAGATGTTGTTTTTATTCTGCAGAAAAGAGCTATCCGAACTATTTACAATATCTATAATATCTGGACCTGATTACGCGAGAAGAGTGCTCCACTGCCTTTTTAAGAATAAATTAAGCAACCGTTAGCTATTAGCCATATTTTTACGTATTGCTCATATTTTCAGACCATCTTCACACCGTATCCGCGCAGGTGCTAGGTACCTCCACACCGGTGGTGTCATCAACTACGTCGACAGAATTATCAACTACCCCAGAGACAACTTCACCGCCCAGTTTCACGATATCTCCGTAGTGCGACTGGCGTCCGTTATCACGTACAGCCATCTCATACAACGGGCTGCTATTTCGGCGCCACAAACTGTTATCCCCAATGGATTAGTTTTGGCGCAAGGAGGTTGGGGTCGTGGCAATGTGAGTTGATTACTGAACATTCATTCTCTGTGTGTACTCGTATGAAATTACTAATTTTTCGATTGGGTATGTGAATACGTTGTTCTTCTTGTTGCAGTTCTCATACGCTCTCAGCGTTACCTCCATAAGGACGGTTAGTGGCAATAACTGCGGCGTCAATCTGCCGACCAATCAGACAAACTTCAACTCCACGTCTAACATCCTCTGCGGAACTTATACTCAATGGTACAACGTCTCCAACGCCGACGGCGGCAGTCCCTGGTTCTTCGGCAACGTCACAGTGGGCGTCGTTTCTGGACTCAACTACGGAAACAGCTCGTGGTCTAGCATTGTCGCGACCCCTATCGCTTATTTCACCAACTGGATCGTCAGAACCGC
Organism: Vanessa cardui; assembly: GCF_905220365.1. Lineage (NCBI taxonomy): Eukaryota > Metazoa > Arthropoda > Insecta > Lepidoptera > Nymphalidae > Vanessa > Vanessa cardui. The sequence continues at coordinate 11,553,039 of NC_061143.1, forward strand.
TGTGTAATATAACAACATGACCAACATAAAAGACAACCCAAGCCATGTACCAACTATAGATTTATTTCATAATTAATACATTTTTAAACTCGCACAAATATGTTTTTAATTTGTTTTCTTTATTTCATAGATTAGATTTTGTTAAACCGTTTATGACAATTCTTATGTTATTAATTTATAATAGTAAAAAAAATGTGGCATTATGTGAAGCAATATTTACTAATTTTACACAATAAGCATCTATTGTATTGCCTATTCATTATAGAAGATGGACCTAAAAATGAATGATATAAAAATAAGTTCTATTTTACTTTATTGTCGGCAACACCGACATATAAAAAAATCATGTTTTTTTTTCTTTTTTTCTCGCTGAAACAAAAGCTCTTTGCGTTTTCCCATGTGAAGTGATATGTGAGATTTATCGGTAGTGAGAGTGTCTGGTACACCCCAGCTCATCGGAATACTCACTAAAAAACCAGCGAAATTCACTCCATCTCTTCAGGAGCAAAAATCTTCCCATCTTTACTGCCACTTGGCTTGCAGACTAGAGGTGATTCTCTATTATATAGCTGATATCTATATATTTTAAAAATCAATCGATTAATCCCATGGTCTTAGAGTTACAGGATACAGTTACCGCTAATCAAATGCTAGATGACGCGGGTGGACTTGTCATAGTAAACATAAATTAATTTCGCCTTCCACCAATCTGCGAAAACGTTAACATATTGGTATTACTTCCGACAAACATCTCCCTTGTCTTGTCTCTCCATGTCTTTGCTCCCTTCGATTGCTTAACAAGGTAAATAAATGTTTGCCTACTGTGAATCGCTTTCTCTTAAATCAATCAGTATATACAATACTGATACACCTTATGATAGTTAATATGAATTAAAGAAATCGCAGAAGTACCGAGTAGCTCCTACTGATAACGTATAAAATGATAAATATATTATTAAATATACATTAATTGTCACAACATATTCAAGAACTTTAATTATTTTAAAGCATATGGTACTGTTAAATGTAAAGACATTCCACTATTCCTATTTTTAGCTTAGAATAAGTTACGATATCATCCTTTTTTGATATAAATAAAGAATATGCTAGTGGATCGAGTGATGAAGCCAAGCAGTTTGCAACTTTTGGATATAGTGCTGTCATAATGATCTCTAAAGGTTAATTTCTCATCAAAAATTACTTGTAAGTCCTTGACAGAGGTCTTACGCATTAGATTTGGACCCTTAAGGCTATAATCAAAGACAATCTTGCTTTGTTTTTTGAATGTGAAGCTTATCACAAAGCATTTGCTTGTGTTAAGTTGCATATGATTTAAATCGCACCATTTTTCTACAGTATGAAGATTGTATAAAAGACCCAAAGCATCATTGGTATTACGGATCGTGTTATAAATTTTAAGATCGTCAGCATAAAATAAAGAAGGACAAGACAAGCATTCAGCAAGGTCATTAATAAAGATTATAAAGAAAAGCGGACCCAGATGGGATCCTTGGGGAACACCAGATATAATAATAGAGGGTGTTGATATAAATCCTTTGATTGCAACTAACTGCGTTCTTCTACTTAAGTAGGATTCAACCCATCTCAAAAGATTTCCACAAACACTATAATCTTCTAGTTTGTGACACAAGATGGTATGATTAACTTTGTCAAATGCCTTGGAAAAATCTGTGTATTTGGAATCCGTTTGTCCCTGTTTTGCAAAAGTGTTGCAGATGTAGTTTTTATATACTAATGAATTCGATGTTGTGGAACGATGTCTAACAAAACCATGTTGTCTGTTTGTCAATACCGGGCCACGTGGTGATAGATAACATCGTATACCAGTGATTCAAATATTTTTGAAAAGCTGGAAAGTATACCTATTGGCCTGTAATTTTCACATTGGGAGCGATCACCGGATTTCAGTATTGGAAGGATGTAGGTATTTTTCCAATATTTAGGAAAGATTCCATTCGGGCATGTTGAAAATCAAAAATATAGGATAACACAATTCACTGGCACATGATTTTATGACAATAGGTGGTATATTATCAGGACCTGCTCCCTTATTTACATCAAGATGTTTAATTTTACGAAGTATATCTTTAACGGAAATATTAATAATACTCAATGAGCAGTTGTGACGAAAGCCAAGAGCAGGTACTGAATTTATGTCAATACTGGTATTGTCGAAAACAGAGCCAAAAAATTTCGCGAAAAGTTCACACATCTGTTCACCCGTGGTTGACGATAGGTTTCCATATGTGACAGACTGCGGTATTGACGACACCTTACTGTCTTTTATGTTATTTACATATCTGTAAAATGCCTTTGGATTATTGAAGACTGATTCCTTAACAGAGTTAATGAATTTGTTGTAGCAATTATCCATAAGATTTTTACATTTTGTTCTCAAAAACGCAAAATTGTCTTAGTCACGTGTATTACCAAACTTTTTATGTTGTTTGTGATATCTATGTTTTATTTTTCTAAATTATGTTTTAAAGTATTACTGAACCAGATTGGATATTGCGATGAATGTGTGTTTTTAAAGTATAGAGTTAAAAAATTCTTTACATTAACATCCACATCAGAAGTGGATAATATTTCATTCCAATTGACATCTTTCAACTCCGAACGAATGTTGTCAAAATGGCCTTTAAAATAATTAAGTTTCCTGCGATTTTTGGATTCCATATTGTTTTGGCAGTTTTTTATATAAGTAAGTTCAATACCTAAAGGTGGATGATGTTTGTCGTTGGTACTTATTGGTTGCGCCTCAAATATCTAAAAATTCCGAGTTGCTTTTGTTATTGACAGGAGAGTCGAGATGGCCCAGTGGTCAGAACGCGTGCATCTTAACCAATGATTGCGGGTTCAAACCCAGGCAAGCACCGCTGTTTCATGTGCTTAATTTGTCTTTATAATTCATCTCGTGCTCAGCGGTGAAGGAAAACATCGTGAGGAAACCTGCATGTGACAAAGTTCATAGAAATTCTGCCACATGTGTATTCACCAACCAGCATTGGAACAGCGTGGTGGAATATGTTCCAAAACCTTCTCCTCAAAGGGAGAGGAGGCCTTTAGCCCAGCAGTGGGAATTTACAGGCTGCTGTTGTTGTGTTTGTTGTTTGTTATTGATCGTTGTCATGCAAGAATCGTAAAACTCTTCGATGTTAGAGTTTGGGAGGTCGGGAGGTAAGTAGCATACGCATATATTAATGACATTGACATTTCCATTACTATTAATTAATATACTCAACCATAAATCCTCATTTTTACTATCCCGAGATGTTTGACGAATAACATGATAATATTTTTATAGCTATAAGAAAGCCAGCGACGTCTTTCTTATTTATACAGAATGAGCAACGGTCTCTACGGAAAACATTATAACCAGTGTCAATTATATCGTGGCTAAATATACCCGAATTAAGATTTGTTTCTGTCAAGCATATTAAATCATAATTAGAATTTAATATTTTGAGACATACATCATTAATTTTAGATCGTATACGATGCACATTTTGATAATAAAATAACATTAAAATCAAGATTAATTTATGCCATTTATGACATATCTAAATAAGAACAATAAAAATTGAAATACATGAATTAATTAATAAATATACATAAATCTATTTTAAATTATTTAAAAGTTCTTCATTTTTATTAATATAGCAGGCGATGATTCCGTTTTACGCATATAAATATTGCCAAACTTAATCCATACGTAACGATGATTTTTCTCTTTAGAGGATCTTCGAGCAGCAGCATAGAGCATTTTACACTCGGGCGATAGATGGACCGCCAGATAAATTCTACACTTTTCTCTTTCAATTCCGATTAAGATTGAGTTTGGTGCATCGTTTGAGTGACTCTCATTATAGCGGTTTGCTGCAGATATTTAATAAGGCCTTAAATTAATCGCGTTTATTTCAACGTATTGAAATAAAAGTGAGTATTGTTTATGTTTATTATTGCATATTTTATTTATTTATATAACTAATAACTATACACTTCACATTTTCTTTATGATATATATTCTTGACTAACTCGTTGATATATCGGCTGGACATAAGGCCGCAGATCCCGAAGTCCTTGCCTAAAACCCCAGGTTACCGTTAAAAAGTTATAAAATAACCGTAGTAACCGTGCCTCGGAAAGCGTGTAAAGCCGTTGATTGTACGTCTGAACTTTATTATGCTATAGGTGCAAAACAAACGGAAAACACACCTGATGAAAAGTGACTACCATCGCCCAAGGACATCTTCAAGACCGGGAGGCTTGCAAGTGCATTGCTGGCCTTTAAGAAGTGAGTTCCGCTTACTAAAGCTGGTTCTATAGAGTGGTTTTGTGGAGCAGAAAATGTCTTAAATATCAGGCCGTTGTGGATTTTCGAACATCTTATAGTTAATAAAGTTATTTTCCAGTCTTGTCACATTTACCCACCCTCCCATCAGATGAGATTGACAAAATAGATAGTGTATTACTACAACCTATTGTACACTCACATAATTCCCATGTAGCCTGACCTCCTATATATGATATATGATCTTCCTTCCTATGTTTGAAGTATCTGTGATATAATTTTGTTTGCTGACGATACTTATATAATATAAAATCTAATTATAACAATATAAACAATGCATTCTTCTGAAGACATAAAAATTATGATTTTATCCACCAGATTGTGATTAAGCCGTAATGAGGTATTCTGTTTATGGCGGCAAAGACACTGGATCAGAAACCATAGTTCTATTTATACGATATATATATTTATTCTTACCAACGAAGTCAGTAAACAGCTGGCACATGCATGTAAATTTGCATGACAAGCACAATTTTATCGATGAGATAATTAGAATATGAAGATTTAGCGTAAAACGTAAACATAATAAGTTTATTATCATTGTTCTGAATATAAGCGATATCAGGAAAAGATTTAAAAATGGATTTCACATGATAATCGCTTATTCTGGTTATTCTGAGAAGGTTTTAACAATCAATATTGAGTAATAATCAACAAATGTTTACAATTTCCTATCATTATTACGTGTAAAACCTGTTGTAGATAGATAACATCTATTAGAGGAATTATTTTTATTTCTGTGTGAAGATGTGATGACAAAATCGAAATAAAGCCTATTTTTATTGGACATAATATTTGAGTTGGGCTTTACAATTTTTTGTAAATCGGCATCCAAAAGACATTGAATCAAATCAAAACCAAAGTATACTTTTTTCAAGTAGACTTTTACAAGCACTTTTGAATCTTCATTTAACAACTTTTTTATATTAAGTGAAGTTACCATCGGTTTAGAAAGTAAATTCTGTCAAGAAGAACCGACAAGTAACTCAGACTTAGATGAAAGTAAACATTTCACCGGTTTGGAATATATGTTTTACGGCACGGAACTGAGACTGTCATAAACTGTCTTATTGAACTATCACTGTTCTAAATTATATTAATGTCGTAACGGGTCGTTTTTTATGGCATATTCAGGAGGCCACCTGATGGTAAAGTGGTCGCGACCACCCGTTAATTCTCTCTTTGTTACATTTATCATTAGACTTAAAATAATTTACGGTCAAAATTTTTCAAAAATGAAAGAATATGTCAGTAAAACACCATTTGTCATGGGTTTAATATTTTTCGTTTGATCTGGAAAAGGCTTTCGACAGCGTACCTCGGGAAGCCTTATGGGTTATGCTGACGAAGCTTGGATGCACGGAAATGCATGACGATATACGATGCTGTGTCAGTGTACATCGTGAATATTCAGAGTTTTTTTGTAGTAAGCTGTAGTGTAAAGCAAGGCTGCGTTCTTGCCCCAACTCTGTTTGCTCTGTACTTTGAAGTTCGGGAATGTTTGCAGACTTTGACTGAGGGCATCTGTATCCGTTTTCGCACTGTGGGCGGTGGAGTCTTCAATCTGGCCAGACTAAAGGATCACACCAAAACTGTTTCACGTCATTATTGCTGAGATAAAGTACGCTGATGACTTGTGTTTCGTGGCGGAATCCCCAGACGGTTTACAGAGACTTATGTCAAGTCTTGCTGAGTCGTGTCATATATTCGGGCTTATAATCAGTGTAGACAAGACGAAAGTCATGTTCTGTATTACACTGAATAGAGACCCAGTCGACGTAAAACTCGGCAATGAATCTCTTAAGTTGGTAGGTAATTTTAAGTATCTGGGGAGCACAATAACATCAAAGTGCCTTATGGACGACGAAGTAAACAGCAAAATGGAGCAGCTGCTGCAGCCTTAGGCAGACTTCGTCTTAAGGTTTTCCGCTCACACGACATAATGCTTTCTACGAAAGTAGCGATGTACAAGGCGGTCATTCTGCCGAATCTCTTGTTTGCCTCTGAAACTGGTGCCCCTCCGGCAAGCATATCCGTACATTAGATAGATTCCACCTTACGTGCCTACGTGATATTCTTAACATCTGCTGGTCGGACCGTATCTGTAACACAGAAGTTCTGCGACGAGCTAATGTCGACAGTATAGAGGCTTATCTATTGCGGCAGCAATTGCGGTGGGGCGGCCATGTCTCCCGAATGTCCGTGACAAAATTGCGAAACGCATCTTTTACTCAGAAATGCAGAATGGCTATGACAGTCACTTGAGAACACACAAAAGAAGTTCTCAATAGTCAGTTTCCAGTCGCTGTGGCCGAATACGGTCGGGATATGGATAGATTTTTCGTTTATATTTTATTCTTAGTTAGGTTCTCAACTACATATAAATAAACATCTTTACTAGAAATCTTGACTTTATTTAGCAACACACATCAATTAATTGACACTATATTTTTTAATGCTATGTGCTGTAACGCACAACATTAAAAATTTATAGTATGTACAATTGTATAGGTATAGGCTCTGATATATCTGATTATATATATTTTTTATAAACCATACTGTACTCTAAAATGTCTTAGTCAACTTTTATCATTACATAAACTATTTTGAGTTCAGAATAAGTTTCGATATAAAACCCAGAGAGGGTTTGAGCTCGCTTTGTAGAAAAGAAAATGTGTTCCAAGCACATGAGCTTATGGTGATCGACTTAGATTGGACTCTCATTTGATGTAAGAGAATGTAAATTAATGAGTCACACAAAGGAACTCGAAACACTTTTTAAAATAAAGAGAAATAGCTAGATCAAATACAATTGATTAGACAAAGACAGAATATATGTATTTCTGCATATATTCTGCGATTCTGATTTAAAAAAGACAGCCCTATTAGTTAAATACAATTATATACGTATATAATATACTCGTATCCTGCCTCTCAACAGGTATTAACGCCACGCTTTTTATCATCTATAAAATTTGGTATCGAATAATAAGCCTTTTTACCAATGTATTTTTTACAAAAGATTTGTATTTACAAAACGGCATAGTTTAAAATGTCTGCGGAATTTTATTATAGTAACGGATACCTTGTCCCAAGAAGGATTTTTTGACTTTTGCGAAGTCGGTAACTTGGCGTTATAAGCTTATCCTTACTTACTTGAGGACTCTTATGAAGTCTGGAATCCAATTCTATTCTAAGTACACCCTAGTATCGGCTACATCAAAACGGCCACCGTTTAATGATATATTACAATTTAGCTTTCGAACATTGGGTAAGGTAAAAACTACATATTTCGTTTTTTGAGCATTAAAAACCAAATTATTGACTTTACATTTTCGCTGATTAAAGGCTGTAAGGCTAAATGAATTCAACCTACGTCACCTGACCTTCGATTAGCGGTAACTGTATCCTGTGGTTCCATAAGGTTTACTCTTAGACCGCGTGATTACTCGATTGATTTATTAGATATAAACTATAGATACAACAATAAGGAATCATTGATAGTCTGCAAGCGAAGTAGAACTCAATACTTGGGTAGATTTGCGCTCCTGCAGAGATGGAGTGAGTCTTTAGGGTCATATCTCATAGTACATCCTAAATAGGTAATACATATCTATTGTGTAATATAAGATTAATACTTTACATATGCCATCTTATTTGACTATACTAAAATAACTACATTAGAATTTTTATGAGTAATTTAACAAAAATTATTCACGAATAAAAGAAGAATATAAAAAATGTATTTGTGCGAGTGTATGAAAAATATATTTTTAATTAATTAAATCTATAGGTGGTACATGGCTTGGGTTGTCTTTTATTTCGGTCATGTCGTTATATTACACAGCGGTTCTGACGATCCAGTTGGTGAAATAAGCGATAGGGGTCGCGACAATGTTAGACCACGAGCTATTTCCGTAGTTGAGTCCAGAAACGACGCCCACTGTGACGTTGCCGAAGAACCAGGGACTGCCGCCGTCGGCGTTGGAGACGTTGTACCATTGAGTGTAAGTTCCGCAGAGGATGTTAGACGTGGAGTTGACATTTGTCTGGTTGGTCGGCAGATTGATGCCGCAGTTACTGCTACTAACCGTCCTTATGGAGGAAACGCTGAGAGCGTGTGAGGACTGTAACAAGGAGAACAACGTATTCATATACCCAATCGAATAATTATTAATTTTAGAATTGATTTAATATTCAGTAATCAACTCACATTGCCACGACCCCAGCCTCCTTGCGCCAAAACTAATCCATTGGGGATAACTGTTTGTGGCGCCGGAATAGCAGCCCGTTGTATGAGATGGCTGTACGTGATAACGGACGCCAGTCTCACTACGGAGATATCGTGAAACTGGGCGGTGAAGTTGTCTCTGGGGTAGTTGATAACTCTGTCGACATAGTTGATGACACCACCGGTGTGGAGGTACCTAGCGCCGGCGCGGATACGGTGTGAAGATGGTCTGAAAATAAGAGCAATACGGAAAAATATAGCTGATAGCTAACGATCGTTTAATTTATTCTTAAATAAGCACTGGAGCACTCACGATGCAGAGAAACAAGAGGCAGCAGAGAGCACGTATCTGGAGTTGAGGATGCTCGCGGCGCAAGTCTGCTCCCAGAAGGCCCACGGCTGGATAGTCTCCACTTGCACGATGGAAGGGTACCTTTGCAAATAATCAGCCGATGCTGCGCCTGATGGTCGAAATAGTTTTATTGAATTATATTTATGAATACTCTTCTTATACGTCACAGAATATAACATTAATCACTTTCCGAAATTGAAAATCGTTGATATTAATATAGATAAGAACATATAGAACATAGAATAATATATATAAGAACTTACCGACGAGGGCGAGACTCAATAACCAGATGAGAGCCATGTTAATTCACGTCTTTCCTTCGAATGATCCACTTCGCGCTTCCCTTATATTTATATAACATGTCATAATCATTGTAATCTCCAATAATTACCACAACATAGTATCTAACTTTATCAATACATTATTCAGGATAAACAACCAGATTACAGATTCTTAGTAACTACTGACTTCGTTTTTAATAGATAATATAAAAAAAAATATTGAAATAGTTTTGTTTCTTTTAACATACAAATAATATTTTTTACGATCATGAGCAATATAGCATTCATCAATTTTTTTTCACTTTTAATTTTTTTAATCTGTCCGATTAAAAAAATGTTAATAATGATTTCATTAGCGGGCAAAAATTGTATGCCACTTTAATCCGTTGGAATCGTAACATAACTATAATAATTATTGCCGTTTGGCGGTAGTATAAGTGATGAGGGGTTGATACCGTTCCAGGTAGTCTCGTTCAGGACCTGCTACTGCTAAAGTAAATTAAAAATAAAGGTCACCTCTTTTTACAAGGACCAATTTTAGGTTCTTTTCTCTTTCTTATATATATACATGATCTTCCTGTCTATATTTAAAGTATCTGTGATATTATTTTGTTTGGCGAAATAAACAGTGCATTATCACAGAAACGTGATTGATTCTCAACAAACAATTTTTTGTGGACTGAGGTATTCTGTTTACGCCAGTAAAGACACTGGATCAAAACTATAGTTCTATTTACGCAGAACCTTAATCTTGCCAGCTAAGTCAGAGAACAGAAAATTTGCATGACAAGCACAATTTTATCGATGAGATAATTTACATACGAAGATTTAGCGTAAAACATAAACATTAAAAGTTTAATATTATCAATGTTCAGAACATCGGCGATATCAGGAAAAGATTTAAAAATGGATTTGATATTTACGTGATATTCGACTATTGTGGTTATTCTGAGAAGGTTTTAACAATCAATATTTAACAAAAGATGTGTACGATTTGATCGTTCTTATCTTTATAATGTGCTAAGCCAATTTAGATAGATAATATGTAAGATATTAGAGACATTTTTTTTTTCTTCGTGAAGGTGTGGTGACAAATCAAATCAAATCAATTTTATTCAAGTAAACTTCACAATGAAGCGTCTTTGAATCGTCAATAATTAAATACGACCACTGCTTCGGAGAGCAGCTTCTAGAGAGAAGAAACGGTCAGAAACTCGCATAGTTGCTCTTTTCATATAAACAGATTTACAATGCTGTTATTTACAGTAATTAGTGCCCTATGATTGAACCCGAGCCTGAGGCGTTTCTTTCTAAAAAGTACTTTTTTAATTAATAATATGATTAATTTATTCATTTAGTCTTAATATTTTTTTTTAAATTTGGAAATGGTAAATTGACTATAATTCCCGGTATCTTATCATAAATGCGTATACCATTGCCTAAAAACGATCTCTTTACCGTAAGCAAACGGAAACTTGACGGAGACTAGACTACAAGAAATAAGAATAAACTTGTAACCCCAAGTTTATTCTTATTTCTTGTATTAATAGTATGTATATCAGCTTTGATGGAATACTTCTTTATATTCTTTTGTATAAACGTTATATTATCATAAATATATTGTGAATCAGCCGGTAATACTCCGATTTTTTTTAAATTTCTTGCGTAATGAGTTCTTGATATAATATTGTAAATAGTTCGGTTAGCTCTTTTCTGCAGAATATAAAAACAACTTCAACATCTGCTGCATTAGCCCATAGCAACATTCAAATAAGATATATATAATTAGAAAAAATAAGACTGTGTAAATTACTAGAATAAACTAGTTTAGCAGTACTTATATAGTCCGTGAGTTTTCTAATTACTTTTATTGCATAAATGGCACTACTTAGTTTCATTGCTAGGGCATACAAATGGGTGCCTAACTGCAGTTTGGAGTCAAGGGTTATCCCTAAAAAAACCGCCGACTCAACAAACTCAAGTCTTTCACTTTTTAAAGTGATCGCAGAAGGATTTGATTTGACATTTGGCAGGGAAAACCAATAACATTTAGTATTTTTTGCATTTAGTACTAAATTATTTATGTCAAACCAACCAAGAACCCGCGACAGAGCACTGCTTACAACGACATAGTTGTTTATTTTTCTGTCAAGTTTAAAAATAAGGATAGTGTCATCTGCAAACAGTACAATATCGCAAGTCTTTTTTACGAAATGAAGTAACTCATTTATTTGTATTAAGAACAAAAGAGGTCCTAAAATTGAACCCTGTGTTACACCCATTTGCGCCACAGCGCGATTTAATTTTACACCATTAACCAGAGCCTTTAAAATTCTTTCATTAAGGTAGAGAAATGAATTTTTTTGCAGGGCTCCTGATGCCATAATATTTAACCTAACGCAATTGAAAGCTTTCGATGTCCCAAAAAACTCCAATAGCATTGTGTGACTTTTCCCACGCAGCATAAATGTGCTCAACAAATGCTACACCCGCATCAGTAGTCGAGCGAGCGAGCTTTAGTGTAACCAAACTGTTGAGAATACAATAGCTTGTTCGAAATATAGTATAATAACAATTGATTAAGAATAATTTTCTCAAAAATTTTACTCAAGACTGGCAAAATAGAGGTCAAAATCAAATAAACAAAATCGAAATACAACCTATTTTGATTGGACCAAATTAAGGCTTATCGTCATGCTTCACTAAAGTTTGATTATTACTCTTAGAGTACTTACCGAAGGATATTTACAATTACGTCAAACTGAATTAATATGCGAATGAAATAAATGTAACAGAGGTTTAATATCAACCAAGCAAAGTAATAAAAACAGCCAAGTCTCGAGCAAAACGGGCACGGCCGTACCATCTTTTCTCGAAGCGATTCGCGGCTGTTTCGCCCCCCTATATCTTACGACGTGGACAAAGCTAGGAGTTTCGGTTTCCAGTTAATAATAGAAGGCATTAGATCAAGCTTAAGTTCGAAATTACATGCCAATTGAATTAATGGTATAGATGTTACGGTCGATCAAAGTTACACCATTTTGTCGCTCACTGACTCACTGACCGATTTTCAAAAATCTAAGGTAATTGTTAGACTTAGAAACTTCAAATTTTGCACCAAGATAGGTATAACATAGAAAACAATTTTATATTTGCGGTTTGGCAAGAACATTGTGTATGGATTTTATCTGCATTGTTAACATTGTTCGTTGTTTAAGTATCATATTGGATGAATACATACATAGAATAAAATAAAATAATAATATAAATGTCATACATAGATTATAATTAAAACATAATATTCATCATTCATGAAATTAATAAAGCTAAAACTACATTGTATTGCAATAAATATTGTATGCACCCCGATGGATAGTGTTGTGCCCGTCTGAATCGCGCTATGGTTTCGTAACAGAGCTCAGTCTAAGTAGTACTTTTAAAAAATCGATATTTAATCGATATTAATCGAAACTAAGAGATTTAATGTTTTTTGTTCATGGTTTAGTTTTAGCTGGTAACACATATCCCATCAAAAACAATACTTGTCAAAAAAACCAAGTCTCGCAACTCAGCTGTTCTACGGTAATAAGTTGTGAGATCCATGTAATACCAAGTCTTATCCACGTAATACTTAAGCGACTTCCTGTCTTAATACGCCCACTCCCTAAGACCACGATCGTGGTCCATAACAATTGAAAATCAATTGTGTCTGGAATCTCAGTACTCGAAGCATTAAGTTGTTACGTAATAATTGACAGCATCTTATAGTGACGCATTTCAGTCTTAAAAATCTTTAATGTTTTATATAAATATATTGACTCGGCCATCGCATGAAAACACGGGTTAATTAAATTATTTAGTAATGTAAAGAAACATGGTCATAGTTTAGTTTAGTCTTGAAATGATCTGTGTGCACTAGATGAAAATGTAATTACACAATTAACAAACATTTTCGAAAGCTTATTAATATAATAAATTTATTATACTGTTATTATAATAACATAATAAATAATCTTCCTTTGTAATAGTATTTTTCTTTTTTTTTTTTTTTAGTTTTTCCTTGATTCTTACACCAAACACTACTTATATTCCAAATTAGAAGCTTCTAGGTCTGCTAGAAGTGCCTTAGAATTTTGATGATCGGTGAGTCAGTCAGTGAGTGAGTGACAAAATTAAGAAACTTTGACCCGTTATAATTCTTAAACTACTAGTTCAAATTGAATGAAATATACCGTGTCTTTACAATGCTTGCATGGTTACTGAAAATTCAGTCTTCTAGTTTTATCCACAACGAAGTTACATGGGGTCGAAAATGGCCTGAATTGCTTCGAGAAAAGGATGGTACGGCCGTGCCGCTTTTTTGCTCGACTTGGTTTGTAAATAAATCTAATTCTAATTAGATATTCCGTCGGTAAGTACTCTAAGAGTAATAATCAAACTTTAGTGAATCATGACGATAAGCCTTAATTTGGTCCAATCAAAATAGTTGACCTGAGGAGAACCGGCGAAAGAAACTCAGCGGGATTTTTTTTTTGTTGTTTGTCTCATATATTATATAAACAATTTAATAAGAGATGAAATAGCTGCCTAGAGGCGATCGTTTTATTCCCAATGTGTGCTTTTGCACACAAGCGTTCCTTAATATTTTTTTTTAATTTGCAACAGATTGCAACAGAAGCATTTTGAACGCTTTCTAGGATCCTGTTGTAAAACCGTATACATTGCCCCACAAAGGAGTTACTGACTCTATGTAGTCAAGTAAAAGGAGCAACAAGTTTGTGTTTGTTCCTTGTACCTATGTTATGAGTATCACATTTTCTCATGAAACCATTAATATTTTTTCGTACATCCATAACATTGCAGAATATATATTGAGAAGCAACAGTCAACATTTTGATTTCTTTAAATTTATTCCTTAACCATTCTTTAGCTCCTAGGTTATAGATTGCGCGAATAGCGCACAAATATGGTATGGATAGCGGCTGCGTTGCCACACAGCACAATACCGTATGACATTATACTGTGAAAATAACTGAAACATACTAAGCGAGCCGTATCAATATCGGTACATAATTTATTTATTTTTGACCGCGAAAGCCGCAGAACTCAGTCTACTCGCCAATCCGTTAATAATATAAACACTGGCTCACTCACCCTTCAAACCGGAACGTAACAATACTGAGTACTGTTATTTGGCGGAAGAATGATTGATGAGTGGGTGGTACCTACACAGACGGGCTAGCACAGAGCCCTACCACCAAGTATAATGTTTATACAAAAGAATATAAAGCAGTATTCCATTAAAGCTGATATACATACTATTAATAAAAGAAATAAGAATACACTTGTAACCACTAGTTTCCGTTCGCATACGGTAAAAAACGTTTTTGGGCAATGGTATACGCAAATATGACAAGATACCGGGAAATATAATCAATTTACCATTTTCAAAATTTAAAAAGATTATTAAGACTTAATTAATAAATGAATCATATTTTTAAAAGAGTACATTTTAGAAAGAAACGCCTGGAGTTAGGCTCGAGTTCCATCATTTGACAATTACTGTAAATAACAGCATTGTAAATCTGTTTATATGAAAAGAGCAAAACTGCTTTCCAAAACGGTGGTAGTACTTAATTATTGACGATTCAATAAAGCTTCATCGTTAAGTGTTACTTGAATAACATTGATTTGATGTGATTTTACACCACAACTTCACAAAGAAATAAAAAAATGTCTCTAATATCTTATATATTATCTATCTAAATTGGCTTAGCACATAATAGAGATAAGAACGATCAAATCGTACACATCTGTTGTTAAATATTGATTGTTAAAACCTTCTCAGAATAACCACAATAGTCGAATATCACGTAAATATCAAATCCATTTTTAAATCTTTTCCTGATATCGCTGATGTTCTGAACATTGATAATATTAAACTTTTAATGTTTATGTTTTACGCTAAATCTTCATATTCTAATTATCTCATTGATAAAATTGTGCTTGTCATGCAAGTTTTCTGTTCTCTGACTTAGCTGGCAAGAATAAGGTTTTGCGTAAATAGAACTATAGTTTTGATCCAGTGTTTTTACTGGCGTAAACAGAATACCTCAGTCCACAAAAAAATATTTGTTGAGAATCAATCACGTTTCTGTGATTATGCACTGTTTATTTCGCCAAACAAAATAATATCACAGATACTTTAAATACAGGCAGGAAGATCATGTATATATATAAGAAAGAGTAAAGAACCTAAAATTGGTCCTTGTAAAAAGAGGTGACCTTTATTTTTAATTTACTTTAGAAGCGGGTACCTCTTACCAAATTTAGTTCAGAACCTTGAGCGAGACTACCTGGAAAGGTATCAACCCCTCATCACTTATACTACCGCCAAACGGCAATAATTATTATAGTTATGTAACGATTCCAACGGATTAAAGTGGCATACAATTTTTGGCCGCTAATGTGGTCATTATTAATATTTTTTTTAATCTGACAGATTAAAAAAAATTAAAATGAGGAAAAAACTTGATGAAGGCTATATTGCTCATGAACGTAAAAATATTATTTGTATATTAAAAGAAACAAAACTATTTTAATATATTTTTTATATTATCTATTAAAAACGAAGTCAGTAGTTACTAAGAATCTGTAATCTGGTTGTTTATCCTCAATAATGTATTGATAAAGTTAGATACTATGTTGTGGTAATTATTGGAGATTACAATTATTGTGACATGTTATATAAATATAAGGAAAGCTTGAAGTGGATCATTCGAAGGAAAGACGTGAATTAACATGGCTCTCACCTGGTTATTGAGTCTCGCCCTCGTCGGTAAGTTCTTCCATATTAATATCAACGATTTTTAATTTCGGAAAGTGATTAATGTTATATTCTGTAACGTGTAAGAAGAGTATTCATGAGTATAAATCAACAAAACTATTTCGACCGTCAGGTGCAGCATCGGCTGATTATTTGCAAAGGTACCCTTCCATCGTGCAAGTGGAGACTATCCAGCCGTGGGCCTTCTGGGAGCAGACTTGCGCCGCGAGCATCCTCAACTCCAGATACGTGCTCTCTGCTGCCTCTTGTTTCTCTGCATCGTGAGTGCTCCACTGCCTTTTTAAAAATAAATTAAGCAACCGTTAGCTATTATCCATATTTTTACGTATTGCTCATATTTTCAGACCATCTTCACACCGTATCCGCGCAGGTGCTAGGTACCTCCACACCGGTGGTGTCATCAACTACGTCGACAGAATCATCAACTACCCCAGAGACAACTTCACCGCCCAGTTTCACGATATCTCCGTAGTGAGACTGGCGTCCGTCATCACTTACAGCCATCTCATACAACGGGCTGCTATTCCGGCGCCACAAACAGTTATCCCCAATGGATTAGTTTTGGCGCAAGGAGGCTGGGGTCGTGGCAATGTGAGTTGATTATTGAATATTAATTCAATTCTAAAATTAATAATTATTCGATTGGGTGTGTGAATACGTTGTTCTCCTTGTTGCAGTCCTCATACGCTCTGAGCGTTTCCTCCATAAGGACGGTTAGTAGCAGTAACTGCGGCATCAATCTGCCGACCAACCAGACAAATGTCAACTCCACGTCTAACATCCTCTGCGGAACTTACACTCAATGGTACAACGTCTCCAACGCCGACGGCGGCAGTCCCTGGTTCTTCGGCAACGTCACAGTGGGCGTCGTTTCTGGACTCAACTACGGAAACAGCTCGTGGTCTAACATTGTCGCGACTCCTATCGCTTATTTCACCAACTGGATCGTCAGAACCGCTGTGTAATATGACAACAAGACCAAAATAAAAGATAACCCAAGCCATGTACCAACTAAAGATTTAATTAATTAAAAATGCCTTTTTAATACACTCGCACATATATATTTTTTTATTTTCTTCCTTTATTTCATAAATAATATTAGTTAAATTACTCATACAAATTCTTCTGTAATTATTTTAGTATAGTCAAATAAGATGGAATTATGTAAAGTAATAAACTTATATTACACAATAGATATGTATTATCTATTTAGGATGTACTATGAGATATGACCCTAAATACTCACTCCATCTCTTTAGGAGGGCACATCTTCAAAAGGATTTAGTTCTACTTGGCTTGCAGACTACAGATGATTCCTTATTGTTATATATATAGTTTTAACAACATTAAATGCTTAAATATATATATACAAATATGAACTAAAACTAGTTACTGTATAAATCTTGACCGCGTGGAATGGTGGCAAGAATGCTAGCAGCATTTCCCCGTTGAATCGCAATTCCGATCCTCTGGGCAAAAAACGAACCAGCCCTCGTGTCACCAGTGGAGGCAATGAGGCGAGGTGTTATACTTTTGATGAAGCTTTTTGCAGTTTTTATATATAGTTTATATTTTTAATATCTTATAAATCAATCAAATAATCACACGGTGTAAGAGTTAACCTTATGGAACCACAGGATACAGTTACCGCTAATCAAAGGTCAGGTGATGTAGGTTGAATTAATTTCGCCTTACACCAATCAGCGAAAATGTCAGTCAATAATTTGGTTTTGAATGTTCAAAAAACAAAATATGTGTTTACCTTACCCAATGTTTGAAAGCGAAATTATAATATATCTTTAAACAGTGGCCGACTTGATGTAGCCGATACTGTGTTCTTAGAAATAGAATTAGATTCCAGACTTCATCCCCAAGTAAGTAAGGATAAGCTTGTAACGCCAAGTTTCCGACTTCGCAAAAGTCAAAAAATCCTTCTTGGGATAAGGTATCCGTTTCTATATAATTATAGAAACGGAATATATATAGGCTCCGCAGCATACGCGGTTAGAAAAATTAGACAAGTAACTGATATTGATACCACTCGTCTAGTATATTTTTAGTTTTTTCACAGTATAATGTCATATGGCATATTTTACTTTGGGGTAACGCTGCAGACATTGAATCTGTCTTTATTTTACACAAGAGAGCAATCCGGTTGATTTATAATCTTGGAGCTAGAGACACTCTTCGGGATGTTTTTAACAGAGTAGGAATACTCACTGTTGCGTCGCAATATATTTACAACAATATTATGTATATTTACAGTAACATTGATCACTTTGATAAAATCAGTGATAATTATTGTATATGCACTAGGAATAAGAATAAGCTGATAACGCCAAGTTTCCGACTACATAAAGTCAATAAATCCTTCTTGGGGCAAAGTATCCGATTCTATAATAAAATTCCGCAGATATTTTAAACTATGCCGTTTCGTAAATTCAAATCGTTTGTAAAAAAAATACATCGGTAAAAAGGTATATTATACGATACAAAATTTTATAGATGATAAAAAAGCGTGGAGTTAATACCTGTTGACAGGCAGGATACGAGTACATTACATACGTATATAATTGAATTTGAGTAATATGACTCTCTTTTTTAAATGAGAATCGCAGAAGCGCCAAGTGGCTCAACTTACTCCTTTACAGAAATAGGTACATATATTCTGTCTTTGTCTAATCCATTTTATTCAATCTAGCTATTCCTCCTTATTTTAAAAAATGTTTCGAGTTCCTTTGTATTACTCATTATTTTGCAATCTCTTCCATCAAATGAGAGTCTAATCTAAGTCGTTCACCACTGGCACATATTGGTACTCTACAAAGCGAGCTCAAATTTCAGCAAGTTATTTTCATTTATATCACAAAGGTTTCATAACGAAACTTATTCTGAACTAAACACAGTTTATGCAAAAATAATAAAAGCTGACGAAGTCATTTTAGAGTACAATATACTCATTATTGCTACACTAGCTATTGTAACCCTAAAAATTTTATTATTTCTATAATTTATTTCTACTAAAATTATAGTATTTATTTTTATAAATATTTATCGGTTTTATAACAACACTTCGATTTTTGGACCGTAACCGTCGTTGTCTTAATTATCTGTCAATTTCGTGGAACGGCAACACTGCGTTTCCTGCGTCGTCATTCTATCGTTGTGCAGGCGCCGGTCGCATACCGACACTTGTGTATTTTAAAACGATATAATCATTTCTATTCGTGAGTATATTCAGTGAATAAGTTGGATAATTGGAATTTAATATATTGTTTCTACGTTTCGTATATTGGTTTTGCATTCGTTTCAGATTATACACGAATTATATACATACATAAACGGAGGGTTAACTACGTCTTCAACCTATTATTTTATATATTTGAGAGGTTTAGGCTACTAAACCATAGTAAAAGAATTTATATTTGCTTAATCGAGGCATATTATTGGTTTTTAGAATGATATTTAATCATATTTTTCGTTCAATTCCAGTCTTCGTAATATACCGGCCACGTGCATTATTTGACAAGCGTTGCCGAATATTTATTTATTTAAACACTCCTGAGGTGAGTTCATGCATTAATTACCTTTGTTAATCAATATCCTACATGGCTCAGTAATTATTTTTATTAATTTCTTCATATTTTACTCAAAAACTGAACATAGACCTTGTCCATGTATTGAATGACCTAAGTCGAATCCTATAGTGATTTAAATCGTTTAGAGGCACTGTTTCGTTAATATAAATATAGTTCTTGCTTTTCCATATTGTATTATTGCAAATTAAGCAATAATTACCTCATTTTTGACACTTTAAATGTCCAATTGAATAACTATAATCTTATTAGTTATTATTGAATTTTAATAGCTTATTCTGGCTTGTACCTGTGTCAAAGGCATTCTTAGAACCTTCTTAGTGCTTATGCAAGATAGGTAATAAGTTGTTTTGTTCACAGGGAGTGTTTTTTTATATGTATTTATATACATATATACTTTTAAATAAAGTATATTCTGAAGTACTACGGTGTTGCTGGGCGGACTCAGCTAAGGATTGTTGCTGAGTTCGAGCATCTGCTTCGTCGGAGGAATTGCTGCATGTCCAGTGCTGCTGCTGCTGCTTCTGCTGCTGCCGCTATTTTGGTTGCACGGCTTTTATTGATGCGTTTCATTTCTGGTTTGAGCTATCCTGCTTATTTTTATTTATTCTTCATTTAAAGATGCCAACTCATTAATAATATTAGATTTAACCGGTTGATATACATACATACATTATGTATTGATGCATAACAATATTGTTCATGACCAGATACCGTCAACGACCTCACTCCTGATGATTATTTTTTTTTAAATTTAAAATAATTTTTATCTGATTATTTTATAATTTTATTTTTTTTTCCAATAAAAATTGCTTAACCGATAAAGTTTTTTTTTGTCCCCGCGACATTATGACGGCTCTTTGTTTGCTCAATAGTTTTAGCAGCCCTTTGAGCTGCATGACGCTCGGCATCTAAAGTCCGACGGATCTGTGAATCCTCTTCCGACTCCAGTGATCTAGCCAGTTTAGCAGCCCGAGCTCTGCTAGAGCTTTTAGTTAAATTGGACTTTCGTTTAGGAGACATCGTAAAAAAACAAAAATAAAATGAATCGAACAAAATCGTTTTGGCGTGAAAAAGTAACAGACAGACAGACAGAGTTACTTTCGCATTTATAATATTAGTAAGGATTAAAAAAATGACTAACGTTAAAAAAATATATAAAATATACATAATCTATCTCATAAAGATATTTTCTTTATTTCTTGAGCCTATACCTGTTTAATTGTACAAATTTTTAATTCTATGCATTACAGCACATAACATTGCAAAATAGTCGATTAATTGATGTGTGTTGCTAAATGACATCAAGATTTATATTAAAGGTGAACATTTATTGTTGGTAACTTCACTAAAAATAAAATATAAACGTAAAATATTAAACCCATGACAAATTGATTAATCACTGACGGATTATTTTCAATTATCTTTCAATTATTTTAAGTCTAATGATAAATATAACAGAGAGAGAATTAACGGGTGGTCGTGGCCACTTTACCATCAGGTGGCCTCCTGAATATACCATAAAAACGTTAGTTACGACATTAATATAATTTAGAACAGTGATAGTTCACTAAGATAGTTTATGATAGTCTCAGTTCCGTACCGTAAAACATATATTCCGAACCGGTGATATGTGTACATTCGTCTAAGTCTGAATTTCTTGTCGGTTCTTCTCGATAGAATCTACTTCCCAAACATTTGGCAACTTCACTTAAATTAAAAAGTTGTTAAATGAAGATTCAAAAGTGCATGTAAAAGCTTACTTGAAAAAAGTATATTTTGGTTTTGATTTTGATCCAATAATCGATAAAATTGTGCTTGTCATGCAAATTAACTTGCATATGCCAGCTGTTCCCTGACTTTGCTGGCAAGAATAAGGTTCTGCATAAATAGAACTATGATTTCTGATCCAGTGTCTTTGCCGGCGTAAACAGAATACATCACTACGGCTTCATCACAATCGGTTAATATCATACATTTTTATTTTATTCAGAAGAACGCACTGTTTATATTGTCATAATAAGATTTTAGATTACAACAAGTATCGTCAGCAACCAAAATAATATCACAGATACTTCAAACAAAGGAAGGAAGATCATATAGCATATATAGGAGGTCAGGCTACATGGGAATTATTTGAGTGCACAATAGGGTGCGGTAATACATTATCTATTTCGTCAATCACATCTGATGGGAGGGTGGGTAAATCTGACACGACCGGAAAATAACTTTATTAACTATAAGATGTTCGAAAATCGACAACAGCCTGATATTTAAGACATTTTCTGCTTTACAAAACCACTCTATAGAACCAGCTTTAGGGGGCGGAACTCACTCCTTAAAGGCCAAAAATGCACCTGCAAGCCTCCCGGTCTTGAAGATGTCCTTGGGCGATAGTAGTCACTTTTCATCAGGTGTGCTTTCCGTTTGGTTGCCAGCTTTAGCATAATAAATAGTTCAGACGTACAATCAACGGCTTTACACGCTTTCCGAGGCACGGTTACTACGGTTATTTTATAACTTTTTAACGATAACTTGGGGTTTTAGGCGATGGCTTCGGGATCTGCGATCTTATGTCCAGCCGACATACCAACGAGTTAGTTAAGAATATATATCATAAAGAAAATATAAAGTGAATAGTTAAATTAATAAAATATACAATATGCAAAAATATACATAAACAATACCCACTTTTTATTTCATTACGTTGAAATAAACGCAAATAATATAAGGCATTATTAAATCAAAGTTTTTTTAGCATGAAAATCTAAATTACTTGTTGAGATTCAATCACGTTTCCCTAATAATGCACTATTAATATCATCATCATTATATTTTGTATAACGTAACTATCGTAAGCAAACAACATAATATCACAGACACTTTAAACATGGGGAGGAAGATCATGTATATAATCTAGAAATAGAAAAGGACCTAAAATTTATCCTTGTAAAAAAAAAACATAATTGACGTTTACTTTTAATTTACTTGAAATGAGGTACCTTTCACCAAATTTTGGATCTTCAGTGAGACTGCCCGTTTAAAATAAGAAAAAAAATAAAATAAAAACACGTACAGATTTACATAAGTAAAACTATTCAATTAAAATGTATGTACGTATTATCTATTAAAAAGGCAGTAGTAGTTACTAAGAATCTGTAATCTGGTTGTTTATCCTGAATAATTTATTGATAAAGTTATTAGAGATATCCTATGTTGTGGTAATTATTGGAGATTACAATGATTGTGACATGTTATATAAATATTAGTGAAGCTTGAAGTGAATCATTCGAAGCAAAGACGTGAATTAACATGGCTCTCATCTGGTTGTTGAGTCTCGCCATATTAATATAAACGATTTTCAATTTTGGAAAGTGATTAATGTTATATTCTGTGACGTATAAGAAGAGTATTCATGAGTATAAATCAACAAAACTATTTCGACCGTCAGGTGCAGCATCGGCTGATTATTTGCAAAGGTACCCTTCCATCGTGCAAGTGGAGACTATCCAGCCGTGGGCCTTCTGGGAGCAGACTTGCGCCGCGAGCATCCTCAACTCCAGATACGTGCTCTCTGCTGCCGCTTGTTTCTCTGCATCGTGAGTGCTCCAGTGCTTATTTAAGAATAAATTAAACAATCTTTAGCTATCAGCTATATTTTTCCGTATTTCTCATATTTTCAGACCATCTTCACACCGTATCCGCGCAGGTGCTAGGTACCTCCACACCGGTGGTGTCATCAACTACGTCGACAGAATCATCAACTACCCCAGAGACAACTTCACCGCTCAGTTTCACGATATCTCCGTAGTGAGACTGGCGTCCGTTATCACGTACAGCCATCTCATACAACGGGCTGCTATTCCGGCGCCACAAACAGTTATCCCCAATGGATTAGTTTTGGCGCAAGGAGGCTGGGGTCGTGGCAATGTGGGTTGATTACTGAATATTAATTCAATTCTAAAATTAATAATTATTCGATTGGGTATGTGAATACGTTGTTCTCCTTGTTGCAGTCCTCACACGCTCTCAGCGTTTCCTCCATAAGGACGGTTAGTGGCAGTAACTGCGGCATCAATCTGCCGACCAACCAAACAAATGTCAACTCCACGTCTAACATCCTCTGCGGAACTTACACTCAATGGTACAACGTCTCCAACGCCGACGGCGGCAGTCCCTGGTTCTTCGGCAACGTCACAGTGGGCGTCGTTTCTGGACTCAACTACGGAAACAGCTCGTGGTCTAGCATTGTCGCGACCCCTATCGCTTATTTCACCAACTGGATCGTCAGAACCGCTGTGTAATATAACGACATTACCCAAAGAAAAGTCAACCCAAGCCGTGTACCAACTAAAGATTTTATTCATAAAAAATACATTTTTAATGCACTCGCACAAACACATTTTTTATTTTCTTCCTTTATTTCATGAATAATATTTGTTAAATTACGCATAAAAATTATTCTGTAATTATTTTAGTATAGTCAAATAAGATGTGATTATGTCAAGTAATAAACTAATATTACACAATATATATGTATTACCTATTCAGGACGTACTAATACCTGTTGACTTTCAGGCAGGATATATCAATTTAAATAATTGTATTAACTAACATGACTGTATTTTTTTTAAATGTTGAAAAAGAGTAACTACTGAGTTTCTTACCGGTTTTTCTCGGTAGAATCTACTTTCCAAAGCTTCACTTAATTAAATGACGTTAAATGACGATTCAAAAGTGCTTGTAAAAGCTCACTTGAATAAAGTATATTTTGATTTTGATTTTGATTTATGAGATATGACCCTAAATACTCACTCCAGCTCTTCAAGAAGGCAAATATTCCCAAGTATTGAGTTCTACTTGGCTTGCAGACTACAGATGAGTCCGTATTATTATATTTATAGTTTATATCTTTATTTCTAATAAATTAATCGAGTAATCACATGGTCTAAGAGTTAACCTTATGGAACCGCAGGATACAGTTACCGCTAGTGTTGCCCAAATGCAAGAACAAGACGAGACTTAGCCAGTCTTGGTCTTGGTCTTGCGCCAATACACCTGGTCTTGGTCTTGGTCTTGGTCTTGCGCTTCCAGTCTTGGTCTTGGTCTTGCAGCAAGAGTCTTGCGAGTCTTGCAATTACCTATTAGTTTATTACTATTTATTAAAGTTTATTTTAAATCTTAGAAAAACGTATTAGAATTGGAACATTGTGAGCTTGAATTAACATAGCCAAAGTAAAGAACAAGCAGATTAATAAATTACTGAAGATTTGATAAGAAATTTGAAAAATCAACTGACCTATATTATGTACTGACATATTTTTATATTATTTTATTAGTATTGTAGAATTGTTTTACACGTTTCAGGTATATTTAAAAGTTGCTACAATATTTATCAAACGGGTGATATTTGAACACTTTTGCTATTTTTTCTTATAAAAACTTAAGAAATATAATGACTGAATGTACATTAATAGTACCTAAGTAATTAGTTTAAAACCATATAATCAATATTATAATATATACTTATTAGAATAAATTATTATGACATCTACTACCTATCCTTACCATTTTATCGTAATCATAATACTACTTGCGTGATCATTATAATGTATTCATTTTCATTCTAAGCACTCTGAAACTTATTTATTCTTTGGAACACCTGTAGGTACTCTTAAAATTCGAAATTATTTTGCATGAGTATACCTACGCCCTGTGGCGGCCCTAAAATAGTGTCAAATGTTGTGATTTCGGCGCGGCGGCAACGATTGTTGTATATGATTTCAAAAGAAGCCGCCGGCGCGTGTATCATAACCATGTACTTCCGAAAAACGGCAAATTTCTTTGAGAAGTAAGTACAAAACCTTTGATGCCGCATTATCAATCTGCCGATGATTAAAACATAACTATGCATGCACTCAGTTTGATTTTAATGGATATTTTTTTATTCGCTATGTAGGTATGTTTATGGTATTAGTCGTAATGCGAATAGGTCCAGTATTTCATATTCTTTAATACAGTTTTTTGCGTCTCATAGAATTCCTAAGCGTACCTATACACCGAACTCTTAAATCTAACTACTCCGATAGCGCTAAGTCCTAGCTGCAAGACGCAAGAGTCTTGCAGGCTATGTCTTGTTCTTGCTCAAGTCTTGCACGGTCAGTCTTGGTCTTGGTCTTGTTAAAAATACGCGGTCTTGTTCTTTTCTTGGTCTTGGTCTTGCAAAAACGCAAGAACAAGACCAAGACTGCAAGACCAAGACTGAATTTGGGCAACACTAGTTACCGCTAATCAAAGGTCAGGTGACGTAGGTTGAATTAATTTCGCCTTCAGCAAAAATGTAAAGTCAATAATTTGGTTCTGAATGCTCAAAAAAAAAGGTGTAGTTTTTAGCCTACCTAATGTTCGAAAGCAAAATTGTAATATATCTTTAAACGGTGGCCGTTTTGATGTAGCCAATACTACGATGTTCTTAGGAATAGAATTGGATTCCAGACTTCATTGGAGACCCCAAGTAATTAAAGATAAACTTATAACGCCAAGTTTCCGACTCCGCAAAGAAAATAAATCCTTCTTGGAACAAGGTATCCGTTTCTAAAATAAAAATCCGCAGACATTTTTATTTTTGCCGTAAATTCAAATCGTTTGTAAAAAAATACATGGGTAAAAAAGCCATTATATTCGATACTCAATTTTATAGATGATAAAAAAGCCTGTTGACAGGCAGGATACATTACGTACGTATATAATTGTATTTAACTAATGGGATTGTCTTTTAAATGAGAATCGTAGAAACGCCAAGTGGCTCAACTTACTCCTTTACAGAAATAGGTACATATATTCTGTCTTTGTCTAATCCATTTTATTCAATCTAGCTATTCCTCCTTATTTTAAAAAATGTTTCGAGTACCTTTGTATTACTCATTAATTTGCAATCTCTTCCATCAAATGAGAGTCTAATCTAAGTCGTTCACCACTGGCACATATTGTTACTCTACAAAGCGAGCTCAAACTTCATCAAGTTATTTTCATTTATATCTCAAAGGGTTCATGTCGAAACTTATCCTGAATTAAAAATAGTTTACGCAATAATAATAAAAGTTTACGAAGACATTTTAGAGTACAATATACTCATTATTTCTACATTATAAAAATGACTAGCGTTAATAAATATATAAAATATACATAATCAGATATTTTCTTTATTTCTTGAGCCTATACCTGTTTAATTGTACAAATTTTTAATTCTATGCATTACAGCACATAGCATTGCAAAATAGTCAATTCATTGATGTGTGTTGCTAAATGACATCAAGATTAATATTAAAGGTGAACATTTATTGTTGGAAACTTCACTAAAAATAAAATATAAACGTAAAATATTAAACCTTATTTTATATATTATACCTTAAAACGTAAAATATTAACCTATATTAAACCTTATTCTTTCATTTTTGAAATATTTTGACCTTAAATTATTTTAAGTCTAATAATAAATATAACAGAGAGAGAATTGACGGGCGGTCGCGACCACTTTACCATCAGGTGGCCTCCTGAATTTGCCATAAAAACGACCCGTTAGTTACGACATTTATATAATTTAGAACAGTAATAGTTCACTAAGATAGTTTATGACAGTCTCAGTTCCGTACCGTAAAACATATATTCCGAACCGGTGATATGTGTACATTCGTCTAAGTCTGAATTTCTTGCCGGATCTTCTCGATAGAATCTACTTTCCAAACCGGTGGTAACTTCACTTAATATAATAATAATTTGTTTGAAGTCGGTTTTTCTTTTTGTTAATATTTTTATTAATTTTTTGATTTTAAGTGAAGCTGATTTTGACTAACTAATTTTTCATAATATGAATAGATTAAGCGTTGCGTTTATATGAGTCAGAAACTAGCGAATAAAGCAAAAATAGACTTTCGAGAATGCGGCTTTAATACGTCATGCGGCATAAACTACAAGGATCCCTCGAAAAAGCTGTAATCGACCTCAGCAAAAAAACTTTGAAAAAGAGCTAATATATGTCGTCACATCACATACACAAAATTTGATTAAAGATAGTAAGAAATTCTGTCCCATATCGCACCCTAACTGTGAGCCGTATAGGAGTTCCATCACTACAGAGTAGAAAACAAAGTCGCTTTCTCTGTCCCTATATCTTTAAAACTACGCAACGGATATTCATGCGGTTTTTTTTAATAGATAGTGTGATTCATAATACATGAAGAATATAGTAAAGAAACACTGATAATTTTAGAAGTTTGCAATGTGATGTCGGAAATAAACAAATTCTGTAGTATATTTAGTATCAGTATTGCACCCGTGCGAAGCCGTGGTGGGTAGCTAGTTGATTATAATATTCGACTATGATAATTACATAAACATAACCACATTATGGAAGGTAACTCAAATATCCAAATAACCTATAAATAAAAGATTCGCCCGAGTATCGCTAACGTGCTCCTCAGAATTGTTCCGTTCCCTTCCGTTCCGTTACTTTGTCATGGATCCTATGCTCAGAACCTTACCAATCTTTCACGAAACTACCCTTGACGTATATATTTTATAATAAAAAAAGAATAATCAAAATTGGTTAATGTAATTTTCAGTTATTCACCTATTTGTCCCGCATATATATAAAGCAAATTTAAGATTTATGTCGTTTTCATACGGATACCACCATCGAAAAAAATAAGATTAAAATGGGACCCCACAGGAAGCACTACCGTTCAAACAAAAAATTATCAAAATCGGTATACCCAGTGAAAAGTTATGAGGTAACAAACATTAAAAAAAAATACAGACGAATTGATAACCTCCTCCTTTTTGAAGTCGGTTGAAAAATTTGTTAAATGACGATCAAAAGTGCTTGTGAAAGCCTACTTGAAAAAAGTTTATTTTGGTTTTGATTTTGATTCAATGTCTTGTGCATGCCGATTTACAAACGATTGTAAGGCCCAACTCAAATATGATGGTCCAATCAAAATAGGTTGTATTTCGATTTTGTCACCACACTTAGATATCTTAGATGTTATCTATCTACAACAAGTTTTACACGTAATAATGATAAGAAATTGTAAACATCTGTTTATTATTATTCAATATTGATAGTTAAAACCTTCTCAGAATAAACACAATAAGCTAATATCACGTGAAATCCATTTTTAAATCTCTTCCTGATATCGCTCATATTCAGAACATTGATAATAAACCTATTATGTTTACGTTTTACGCTGAATCTTCATATTCTAATTATCTTATCGATAAAATTGTGCTTGTCATGCAAATTTACATGCATGTGCCAGCTGTTCTCTGACTTCGCTCTCAAGAATAAGGTTCTACGTAAATAGAACTACGGTTTCTGATCCAGTGTCTTCGCCGGCGTAAATAGAATACCTACACTACAGCTTCATCACAATCGGGATTATATCACACATTTTTATTTCTTAAGAAGGAAAAACTCAAGGGAAATCAGGCTACATGGTAAATGTTTTAGGGCTCAATTGGGTGCGGTACACACACTTTCTAATTTGTCAATCTCATCTGATGGGACGATGGGCAAATCTGACACGGCTGGAAAATAACTTCAGTATCTCATCTTTTAGATATTCGAAAATCCACAACGACCCGATTTTTAAGACTTTTCTGCTCCGCACAATGACTCTGTATTCGACAGAGCTTTGGTGGGCGGAACTCTCGGTCATGCAGATGTCCTTGGGCGTTGGTACCTTTCGTAAGGTGAACCTTCCGTTCGTTTGCCACCTATAGCATAATAAATAGTTCAGACCTACAATCAACTGCATTACGTGCATTCCAAGGCACTTAAAGTACACTTCTAGTTCCTGAAAATGTATCGATAGAAACATTTTACAACTTTTAACGGTCTGACATGAGATTTAAGCCAAGGACTTATGTCCAGCCGATATACGTACGGGTTAGTCAAGAATATATATCAGAAAGTGAATTGTTAAATAAATAAGATAAACAATATGAGAAAATATACATAAACAATACTTACTTTTTATTCCATTACGTTGAAATAAACGCGATTAATATAAGGCATTATTAACTAAAAGATTGTGTGTGATTGATAAATTACTTGTTGAGATTCAATCACGTTTCCCTAATAATGCACTCTTTATATCGGCATCATTATAATTTATATTACGTAAGTATCGTAAGCAAACAAAATAATATCACAGATACTTTAAACATAGGGAGGAAGATCATGTCCATAAACTAGAAATAGAAAACGAACTATCCAACCAAATCATTAAATGTAAAAAAATGCCAAGTCTCTCGATGCAGTCTTTCCATCGTAAAAAGTTTTGAGATCTCATAAAAGCCAAGTCATATTCAAATTATTTTGCAGTTATAAATAAACATTTAGTAATTGTATCAATAGTTTTCTTTATATTATACTTAAAGTCCAAGAAGGACTTCAGCTTCTGCTTTACTTAGAACCCGTTCTCTATCTCTATCTCTTTTATTTCTTCTTTGAGGCTTCGGTACTTCTAAGGTAGATAAGTATAGGCGATATATATTTCGAAGTCGATTATATTCAGCTATTGCTGTTTCCTGAGCTTTGATACTACTAAAATTCACATTTATTAAAGGTAATCCACCCAAACTAGTCACTCTTGAAAGAGCCACGTATGCTTGACCACATGTAAAAAATGAAGAGCCTATTAACAATAATAAATCTACTATCTAATCCGGCTAACTTAAGTTCTCCGAATAACACTACGATAATTCAATTGGCATGTAATTTCTAACTTAAGCTTGTTCTAATGCCTACTATTATTCACCGAAAACCTAAAGTCCTAGCTTTGTCCACGTCGAAGATATAGAGGGGGCGAAACAGCTGCGAATCGCTTCGAGAAAAGATGGTACAGCCGTGCCCGTTTTGCTCGAGACTTGGCTGGGGCACTGCCGTGCCCCAAGAAAATTGATCCTTGTACAAAAAATCATAGGTGACCTATACTTTTAATCTACTTTACCATTAGGTACCTTTTACCAAACTTAGGATCTTCAGTGAGACTGCCCCTTTAAAATAAGAGAAAAAAATAAAATAAAAACATGTATAGATTAACATAAATAAAACTATTCAATTAAAATTTATATATGTATTATCTATTAAAAAGGCAGTAGCAGTTACTAAGAATCTGTAATCTGGTTGTTTATCCTCAATAATGTATTGATAAAGTTAGAGATATACTATGTTGTGGTAATTATTGGAGATTAAAATGATTGTGATATGTTATATAAATATAAGGAAAGCTTGAAGTGGATCATTCGAAGGAAAGACGTGAATTAACATGGCTCTCATCTGGTTATTGAGTCTCGCCCTCGTCGGTAAGTTCTCCCATATTAATATCAACGATTTTTAATTTCGGAAAGTGATTAATGTTATATTCTGTAACGTGTAAGAAGAGTATTCATGAATATAATTCAATAAAACTATTTCGACCATCAGGCGCAGCATCGGCTGATTATTTGGAAAGGTACCCTTCCATCGTGCAAGTGGAGACTATCCAGCCGTGGGCCTTCTGGCAACAGACTTGCGCTGCGAGCATCCTCAACTCCAGATACGTGCTCTCTGCTGCCTCTTGTTTCTCTGCATCGTGAGTACTCCAGTGCTTAATTTAAGAATAAATTAAATCGATGTTAGCTATCACCTACATATATTTTTCTGTATTGCACATATTTTCAGTCCATCTTCACACCGTATCCGCGCCGGCACTAGGAACCTCTACACCGGTGGTGTCATCAACTACGTCGACAGAAATATCAACTACCCCAGAGACAACTTCACCGCCCAGTTTCACGATATCTCCGTAGTGAGACTGGCGTCCGTTATCACTTACAGCCATCTTATACAGCGAGCTGCTATTCCGGCGCCACAAACAGTTATCTCCAATGGATTAGTTTTGGCGCAAGGAGGTTGGGGTGGTGGCAATGTGAGTTGATTATTGAATATTAATCTTCTGTGTGTACTTGTATCAAATCATTAATTATTCGATTGGGTATGTGAATACGTTGTTCTCCTTGTTGCAGTCCTCACTCACTCTCAGCGTTTATTACGTAAGGACGGTCAGTGGCAGTAACTGCGGCATCAATCTGCCGACCAACCAGACAAATTTCAACTCCACGTCTAACATCCTCTGCGGAACTTACACACATGGGTACAACGTCTCCAACGCCGACGGCGGCAGTCCCTGGTTCTTCGGCAACGTCACAGTGGGCGTCGTTTCTGGACTCAACTACGGAAACAGCTCGTGGTCTAGCATTGTCGCGACCCCTATCGCTTATTTCACCAACTGGATCGTCAGAACAGCTGTGTAATATGTAACGGAATCGTTCTTTTACACATTGAAGATTTTATTAAATAATAAAAGTGTTATATGCTAACAATTTATTATTTTTACCTTTAAAACTTTTCTCCTGAAAAAGTACATAATACACTAATATTTTAAGATGTTAATATACATTGTTGATCAAATAACGTCGAAATAGCGAGTAATTATCGAAACGATGATTAACTGAACCATCAGTTTTTCATCGATTGAAACCGTTCTCAGAATGATAACAAAGCTGACACTTAGTGTTTTTGTAGCTGGGTAGTATTGCCTTTTTAATAATTAAAATGACGACGTCTAATTATCACCTTTTCATAAAAGGAAATTACTTATAATTTATTGGGTAAGAAATGCATCCTGTATTATGCTGCATTAGTTGGTACAAAAAACAGTGTCAAAAAAACTTATTACATGAAGCTCAACGAAAAAAGGGACGTATAAATATTATCAGAATTTACTTTGTCGAAGTTCTTTGTCGTTCTTATTATACCTTATATTTTGGATGGGTTAACCCTAGTCATACAAATCACAGTATCTACAAATGCCGCAAAACTTGATGTACGCGTTTTGGTCAAAAAATATTTCTACACCTATTTAAATATTATCATTTCATACCTTCATTTTTGGCTTCAGTACGTTCAGAGAAAACTTTCCGGTTTAATTCCGAATCGGTTGTAAATTTTTGACTGATAATAAATCAAATGTTGTGTTTCTATGTTAAAAAGAGATTTTTAATTCGAAGTTCATATAATTAGCAAGCAGTAATTTTCTCTTAAGACATCTTGGATAATGACGATAATACAGTTACCTAGCTTACTTTCTTCAGTAGCTGGAAATTTTTGCTTTAAAACTTGGGATTAATAATAAAATATGGCTATTTTGTAGTTTAATTCAATTTTGTACTTTATAGTCCTAAAAATAAAGCATAATTATTTATTCATAGTGCGTATTAATGCCATTACATTTTTATTACTGTTTATGATGTTCATGATTAACAAATTACACGTCATTTTGAATCTGAAATCTGATTGGTCGATGCTTTCTTTATCTGAAATAATCTAACGAGCGAAGAGCTAATCAAACGGTTGCAAGTGATTACTTTGTTTTTATCTATTTATAATCTTTCAGCTCGAAACTCCCTTCCGGATATTTTAAATAAAACATATCAATCTATGCTAATATTATAAATGTGAAAGTAACTCTGTCTGTCTGTCGTTATTTCACGACCAAACCAATGACCCGAATTTGATGAAATTTGGTGTGAAGCAAACTTGAACTCCAAAAGGATATAGGCTACTTTTTTGCCTAATACATGACAACCAACATCCTAAAACGCGAGCGAAGCCACGGGCGACTACTAGTTTGTACCTATATATAAAAGGTATACTAACAGTTGCTCCACGGTATCTTTTTAAAGAAACGGTGATAATAAAATTTAAATCAAATCAAATTACCCTTTATTGTACACCAATAAATAAATAATTTAAACACGATTCAGAAAGAGGCGGACTTATCACTAATATCTTCCAGGCAACCTTAAAGTAGAGTAGAGAAACAGATATAGAAAGAGGTAGGAGTGTACAAAACAGATATAATCATAATAAATAAATACAGTGAAATATTAATAAATTTAAATATAAAATAATGTACCATAACTGATAAGGAAAATACATACATATATGTACTTATCTAGATATAAAATATATAAAAAAACTAAATTAATGTCTCGCGAAAAAAAAATTAATTAAGTACAGCAATTAAAGTGCAAGATAGTATTGTCTCAAGATAGGTTTAAATGATGCAAATTATTGTGCACATCTGTCCTACTTCAACAGTAAAGAGTTCCACAGACGAATAGCCTGAACAGTAAAGGAATTTGTTTAGAAGGAGGTCGAATGAGGAGGGATCTTTAAAAGTAAATTATCTACTGTGCGAAGAGTAGAATTATGAGTAGAACGTAAAAATTTAAAATTCTCCTTTAAATAGAGCGGAGTTGAAAGATGCAAAAGTATTGAGTAAAATAGATGGAGAATACGAGTATTCATGCGATAGCGAATTGGGAGCCACTTGAGCTTTTTGCGAAAGTCGGATATGTCATATTTACGAAGATCAAGTAAGAAACGAATGCAAAGATTTTGAAGACGCTCAAGCTTGTTTAGTTGCTCCTCTTTTAAGTCAACAAAGCATGTGTCAGCATAATCGAGAATTGGTAATGGAGCCTCTGTGCAAGCGAAATTTTGGTGGAAATAGGTAGAAAGTTTCGCAACCTTCGGAGCGACCCTAAAGTTGAAAATATTTTTCTACTTATGTTACTTACCTGTGGTTCCCACGATAAACGTTGCTTAAAAATAACCCCTAATTTTAACAATTTGTACTAAACGGTATATCAACACCATCCAAGCTTACAGTTGGTAAGTCAGAAAACGAAATGCGCGATATTAATTTAGAAATTCCGATGGTCAGAACTTGACTTTTTGTAGGGTTTACCTTTAATCCAAAAGATTTCGACCATTTAGCAATTTTATCTAAATTGTCATTTACTGAATGAACAGTTTTAACTGAATCCGAAACTTTACTCAGTGAGTATATTTGATCATCATCTACATACAAGTGATAGAGAGATGTAACATGAGAGGAGATAAAATAATAGATATTGAAAACGAAGAGAGGAGATAACACGCCACCCTACGGCACGCCAGCAGTTATAGGAGACCATTGGAGAAATAAACGTTAACTCCTACACCCTGCCGACGCCCACGCAGGTAAGAATGAAACAAATCAATTACTTGTGGAGATATTTTAAGAGAACCAAGAATAGCAAGAAGGATATCAAGGTCCACGGTGTTGAAGGCATTACTAAAATCTAGTAATGTCAGCACCAGTCATTCACAGATAAAATAGAGGATAGGTAAATTAATAACACCTCGTTTTTGATTTGTCAAAGTACCTCCGTCTGTGCGGTACCAAAGCTACCAATGAATCTATATTTTGATTTAATCACATTTTTGGTCGTAAAAATTATATCACTGACAAAACTTACTATAGTTTCCTACTAATATATACGTATGCAATGGAACGTAATTTAAACGAAATTATCTCTTGACTGACTGATAGCAAGCGAAAGTCCAAAAATATTCAACAACCTCAGTGGTCGAGTAGTGAGTACACCGGTTTTCATGGGAACGCCACTCTGAGATCCCGGGTTCGATTCCCGGCCGAGTCGATGTAGATTAGTATTAGTTTTCTAAGTTGTCTTGGGTCTGGGTGTTTGTGGTACCGTCGTTACTTCTGATTTTCATAACTCAAGTGCTTTAGCTACTTACATTGGGATCAGAGTAATGTATGTGATTTTGTCTCATATTTATTTATTTATTATTTTATGTATGAATGTATGTGATCTGCAGTATCAGTTGAAGTGATAAATTCTTTGCTACGAGATAACTTTAAATGTACGAAAATGTTTTTTTTAATCCTGATTCTTTTAGTGTCACAGTGTTTTTAGGATTACAAAACTTGGATTAGTGAAATCCACGTTCTGATATTTGTCTATTTGGCATTGAAGTCTTAAGCCATGTGACTTCAGATTCTGGGCTACCGGTGGATATAATTATATATAATTATTTTAGTTAGTTAACAGAATTAGTATTGAGTATTCATTAAAAAAATATGTTATAATTTTCAAATATGTGGATAATTCGAAATGGCAGCAAATATCTAGAAAAAATAAATAAATAAGCGACAACACCACATAGATCACTCTGATCCCGATGTTTTTTTTATGGTATAGATTGGCGGACGAGCATATGGGCCACCTGATGGTAAGTGGTCACCATCACCTACAGACAATAACGCTGTAAGAAATATTAACTATTCCTTCCATCGTTAATGTGCCACCAACCTTGGGAACTAAGATGTTATGTCCCTTGTGCCTGTAGTTACACTGGCTCACTCACCCTTCAAACCGGAACACAACAATACTGAGTACTGTTATTTGGCGGTAGAATAACTGATGAGTGGGTGGTACCTACCCAGACGGGCTTGCACAAAGCTCTACCACCAAGTAAGTAGCTAAAGTACTTGTGTTATAGAAAATCAGAAATAACGACGGAAATAATGATAACATAGAAAACTTATGAACTTTTTCTACATCGACTCGGCCGGGAATCAAACCCGGAACCTCGGAGTGGCTTACCCATTAAAATACGTGTAAATATATTACCACAGAGGTCACACATAGAAATATTATAATGTTTAGATTTGAACAAAGATTAGGTCAGAAATATAATTTCTATGCTTAAATATTTCTTAAAACAAATAAAAGTAAATTATGAAAGAGTAATAAAATTTACAAAATTCAATCAAATTCATTTTTTGGTCCATATACATATAAAGGTGTTTTTATTTAATCATTTGTTTCACGTTATACAGCAGTCCTGATGATCCAGTTGGTGAAATAACTGATCGGGGTAGCCGCAACACTGGACCAAGAGCTATTCATGTTGTTGGGTTCGGAAACGACGGCCACCGTGACATTGCCGAAGAACCAAGGACTACCGCCGTCAGCGTTGTGGAAGTTGGGGCCTTCAGTAACAGTTCCGCAGAGGACGTTAGATGTGGAGTTGAAATTTGTCTGGTTGGTCGGCAGATTGATGCCGCAGTGACTGCCACTGACCGTTCTGACGTAGGAAATGGTGAGAGTGTGTGAGGCCTGTAATAAGAAAAACAACGTATTTACATACCCAGTCGAATAATTAGTTATTTCATTCAAGTACAGGGAATTAATATTCAGAAATCAACTCACATTGCCACGACCCCAGCCTCCTTGCGCCAATACTATTCCATTGGAGATAACTGTTTGCGGCGCCGGAATAGCAGCCCGTTGTATGAGATGGCTGTACGTGATAACGGACGCCAGTCTCACTACGGAGATATCGTGAAACTGGGCGGTGAAATTGTCTCTGGGGTAGTTGATAATTCTGTCGACGTAGTTGATGACACCACCGGTGTGGAGGTACTTAGCGCCGGCGCGGATACGGTGTGAAGATGGCCTGAAAATATAAACAATACGGAAAAATTTAGTTGATACCTAATGATGCTTTACTTTATTCTTAGATTAAGCACTGAAGCACTCACGATGCAGAGAAACAAGAGGCAGCAGAGAGCACGTATCTGGAGTTGAGGATGCTTGCGGCGCAAGTCTGCTCCCAGAAGGCCGACTGCTGGATAGTCTCCACTTGCACGATGGAAGGGTATGTTATCAAAGAGTCAGCTGATGCTGCACCTGATGGTCGAAATAGAAATATGTTATACGTTAAAGAATCTCATTCAATTTTCGAAATTCGAATTCATGATGTACCTGTAGATGACCGGTGTCGAACTTACCTACGAGGGCGAGACTTAGTAGCCAGATGAGAACCATTGTAATTCGATTCTTTGTATCGATCTTTATGAGGGATTTCCGATCTTAGCTTATGTTTTTATACAAACATTTTGTTATCTTCGATGATTAAAGCTAAATCTTTATTATAAAGGCTGTTTTGGTTTTTTATATTTCACCTTATATTTTGTTTCTTACAGTTGGAATAAATGTTTGCTCTTTTTTTTAATTTAATATTATTCAAATATGTTTCTTTAGTAATCATCATGTGTTACTTCGTGCTTGAAGAATTAGCACAGCTTTGTAATTCATACTGGTCCTGAAAGAGACAACGAGTATCGAAAGTTAGTAAGCAACGCTCACCATTTCACTCCTCTCAATTACATTTGGACACAATTCTCTATACCATCTATTAGCTTCGTTGATGCTAGGAACACTGATAATGTATGAAACACTTTTAAATTATAATATTGCAGTGAATGTGTCATTATTTGTGATGATTAACAGAAAACCAGTAAAGGAAATTATTAAATTAATATTAATATTTAGTACTACAAAATTAAATATGAACATCATGTATAATATATTATTATTAAAGTACAAGAAACAGTAGTCAAAATAATATCTAAATACTTTAAGCCTTTATTGTGAAATTTGAAAATACCACTTGAAATCTAATACAGGGGGTATTAAATAGATAGTACGTGTCAGGTGTGGATGATTCCTATAAGTTATTTATGAATATTTATAAGGATTCAATAAACACAAAGATTTAGTTTACACACGTAGATAATAATTATCATAAGATGGATCCATGGATTATGATTCATTGCCGATTTGATTGCAATTGTGTAACTATAACTTATTAGAAATGCCCCCCTACTAGGCCAAATACAAATATTAAAATAGTTGTGATTTTATAATTAATTACTTATATATAATCTGTAGATGAAGTGAAGGAGTAACAACGTTGAATACTACTATACCCGGAACAACTTAGCTTGATCACTTTGAGAGATGTAAATGTTTTTGATCGACATAATTTTGCAATGACGCAATGACATATGCTTTTCTTAATTTAATGAATTTAATTTTTTTTATGGAATAGCTTGGCGGACGAGCTTATGGGCCACCTGATGGTAAGCGGTCACCGTCACCCACAGACAATGACGCTGTAAGAAATATTAACTATTTCTTACATCGTCAATGCGCCACCAACCTTGGGAACTAAGATGATATGTCCCTTGTGCCTGTAGTTACACTGGCTCACTCACCCTTCAAACCGGCACACAACAATACTGCGTACTGTTGTTTAGCGGTAGAATAATTGTACAAATATTGAAAAAATACATATAACAGAAGACGCCAAAGATTCAAGTGCTATCCCAAAATATTAAGACGTTTTACTGCTTCAAAGTAAAATTTGAACAGGAAGACTGTAAATAATAGATGCTTGTACAATGTTACATCAGGTTACTGGTTAGATAGATACATTAAAATACAAATGAATGTTTTATTGTATTTACATGGTAGAATGCTACTTTTGTAATGTGATTTAAATCGAGAAAACTGTTAATTCTAGAAACAGTGGGTTTAATTATTTTTAGCCTATTTTTTAATTACAATACAGAAATATGTTTAAGAGTCTAGACATTAAATAACATAACAAAAAATCTGTACCTACTCAAAACTTTTCATGTGTTTCAATGAAGTTAAATGTATAGTAAAAAGTAAGCTAATAACGGAACCACAACGTTTTATAACACTTGATCAATATTTGTCGATCGATAAAACAGTCTTAATGGGACGCGAAAACATCATAAAATAAGAATAGTTTAAACTTCAGCCTATCAATTTCCCACTGCTGGGCTAAGGCCTCCTCTCCCTTTGAGAAGAAGGTTTATAACATATTCCACACGCTGTTCCAATGTTTGTTGGTGGAAAACACACGTGGCAGTATGTCTATGAAGTTAGACACATGCAAGTTTCCTAACGATGTTTTCCTTTACCGCCGAGCACGATATGAATTATTAAGACAAATTATGCACAGGAAAATTTAGTGGTGCCATCTGGGCTCGTAAACCTGACTTGAATCATATTTTGTTGCTATACGATAGGATATCCAAATTATCATTCTTATCATCTATCTTGTTCAGACGGATCAAATTTGCTTTATATTTCGATCAGACACAATCGATACGATATCGAGCGGCTTTCGGTTAAATTTAAATTTAATATCGACTGAAAATAGATATATCAAAGGAATATTTTAACGGATCATATTGATAATTATAATCTAACAATAAATGTAATCCCTAATCCATTCTATCTACACAAATATTCTAAATGCGTAAAAACCACTGTATACCTCTTTAAGCTTCAACCGCTGATCCGATTTTGATAAAATTTGATACGGACATAGCTCAATTTCCGGTAAGGGCACAAGGTATTTATTTTAATTTACCTATCGAGGTTTTATAATGAGGCGATTCATTACAGTAACAGAACAAAAGAAGATTAAATTAAATAACACTTTCAGGATCTTGTTATCTGATCTCTTCGATATGTCCACTGGTCTAGTCATAGATGTGTTAGTTAAATAGCAGGATATATTAATTTAAATAATTGTATTTAATTAACTTGACTTTATTGAAATAAAACTAGTTTTAACGGATTTAAATCGCGTATATTAATTATTTTTATTATCTCGACGTTTTGAGCACTTTACAGCGTTCGTGGACACGGGTAGACTATCCGTCTACCAAAGTGCAATAATCGCGAAAATCTAAGACAACTTGACTTTATATTTTTTAAATGTTGAAAAAGAGTAACTACTGAGTTTCTTGCCGGTTCTTCTCGGTAGAATCTACTTTCCGAACCGTAGTAGCTTCACTTAATTGTAAAATGACGATTCGTAAGTGCTTGTAAAAGCCCACTTGAATAAAGTTTATTTTGATTTTATTTTAAAATTATAATTATCTGATATTTAACTTAATTGAATTTGCTGCTTTTTATTATAAAATATAATTTCAGAAAATAGTTCGCCAAAGAAGTTATCTTGATCTGAGGAATCCCAAAATATGATGATACGTAGGAGACATGGTAGATATGGGTTTCTATAACAGTAGAGTACTTTAGTGTAGTGTCATTATTTAAATAACCTGTAATTTCGCTGTATTGACGTGAACGAAATATTTAAAGGATAAAACGAAAGGAACCTTAAGTATCTTTGGATGTAACATCCTTGTGATTTAATTTACCATATATGTAGATCTTTAGTAGTTGGCAAAATCTATTAGCTTTCAACATAGAAAATCAAAGGGTGAAAATTCAAGGAAAATATTTAATTATCCAATATAAAAAATCTTATGATAATTGTAAAATAATATTAAATTTAACTAAAAATTGAACACTGGATTTACAAAGGCCCATTCTTCCTGTACTTAAATATCTAAAAAACTTTCCAAAACACAAAGAACTACCCGTCTGCTAGCGGGACATTTTTTAATTACAGCAACTGAAACGCCCCCTTTTGAATAGAAGAGCAGCCGCGTACTGTTAACTTATTTATATCAAGGCTTTCCTTCATTGCATATTTTATCCAAAGACTAATAGATATCTAAGATAGAGCTAGCATACGTTTTAGTTGTAAGGATAATTTTCTTAGACTATAATTTTAATCCATACTTCTGTGACCTTTGCACGACAACTAGACTCTAATAACTCTACTAACTTTTAATACAATATTGGCTTAGTTAATATTGAATTTGATTATTTAAGAACTGAGGTTTTAATAATATTGGGAATTAAAGCACCAATTTCACTGAATGATACGTTATCAACGTCTATAAGTGACGAAGTCTGAACACGCGTTTTCCTGTATTCAAATTTAATGATTAATTTAGATAATTTTGGCCCAGTATATATCCTATTATACAATTCCTTCAAGAAGCTTGAAACAACTTGACAAGCAGTTAAGCAATAATAATTATATTATTGCTTAACTGCTTAAGTAACTCTAAAATTAATGAAAGGAATGATCTCAATGAATTTAATGAACAACCTTTACTTGACCAAAAGGGTATCGTAACGATTCTAGTAGCTTGATCAATAATATTTTTTTAAAGAATTTCATAGTTATTCAAAATAAAGGCAAAGTGTTCCACGATTTAAATTTTAAGCATTTATTATTTATGAGAAACACAAAAAGATCACCAAATATTTTCAAATACGAGTCAATACACAAATGTTTCTATTTCTGTATCTGTATTAATTAATATTATATTAATTACCCTTTAAGATCTTTCAGTTTCTATATTATTTTTGGGTTTGATATATACGAAGCAAAATGATATAAATTACACCGTTCACACCATGTCATATTACTCTGCTAATTAAATCAATGTAAGAGAATTGAAATCAACCCATTTTTTTATTATACTCGTATAATGTCAAAGGCTCTACTAATGGAAAGTGACTACCAACGCCCATGGGCATCTGTAACACCATGGGACTTTACCGGCCTTTAAATCAAATCAATTTTATTCAAGTAAACTTCACAATTAAGCGTTTTTGAATCGTCAATAATTAAATACTACCACCGTTTCGAAAAGCATCTTCTAGCGAGAAGAAACGGCAAGAAACTCGCATAGTTGCTCCTTTCATATAAACAAATTTACAATGCTGTTACTTTCAGTAATTAGTGTCCTATCATGGAACCCGTGCCTAACTCCAGGCGTTTCCAAAAAGTACTCTTTTTATGAATACTACGATTTTTTTATTAATTTAGTCTTAACAATCTTTTTAAAATTTTAAAATATGCCTATGCCAATGACCAATAACTTTCTCTTTACCGTATGCAAAAGGAAACTAGGGGTTCCAATTTTGTTCTTATATTAATAGTATGTATATAATTTTTTATATTCTTTTGTATAAACATTATATTATCATAAATATATTGTGAAGCAGCCGTTAATATACCGATTTCTTTAAATTTCTCGCGTAATGATGTCCTAGAGCTAATATTGTAAATTGTTCGGATAGCTCTTTTCTGCAGAATAAAAACAACTTCAACACCTGCTGCATTAACCCATAACAACATTCCAGGGCAGTTACCCTGCATCAAACTTCAACCTGTCTCCGAACTTATTCCAAGTAGTTTTCATTTTATTTTTACAAGGTTTTATTTTTATATTTTAACATTTTATTTTTAATATGCAACGACCGAGCTGCTTGACAAACTTGTTTAAAAAATTTGGAATATTTTTTGACAAAATTGGTAAATTTACAATCACTATTATATTTCTTGAGTTCATATAGATCATATAATTTATTTCGACTTAAATAGATACCGGTAGTGACGCAGTCTGAGAACTGTATTTCATTGTCCTGATAAAAAGTTTTTAACTAAAATATGTTATTGAATTCTTTATCAATTGTAAAAGAGAATTATATAAAGACTTGGGATTATTTGAGGTAAGATTCAATTTTGGAAGGTAAAGCATTTTTGAAGTTGATTAAACCTTTTACAGTAATCGGCCTACAAGTGACTCTTCGTTTCATTTGATTTTTTTTTATACCTATTGACACCATAGGACTAAAGTGGTCTGATGTAAGGTTTGATAAGATTTCCTTATTAACGGCCTCACAATTACAAAACACGTTATCTATAAAGGTTGCGGAAGTCGCTGATATTCTTGTAGGTTCACAAAATATGTAATTTAGATTAAAAGATTGAAATAAATTTATGAACCTAGTACTTATGGAAGACTGAACTAAAATTTCAATGTTAAAATCTCCACAAATAACGATATTTTTTCGCCCAGTACAGACTCGCTTAGGGGCGTCCTCCATCACACATTCAAAAAGGTTAAAATCCGATTGTGGAGGTCGGTATACGCAGTGCTCAGTGCTCTCTATGGAAAGATCCACAATGTCTTTTCGTTCTTTACAGTTAATATTCTGTTTTGTGTATATTAATGATCTTCATGTTTAGTTGCTTTTCTAAATAACGCACTTGACAATTTATAATTGTTAATACTAGGTGGTAGTATTT
Organism: Vanessa cardui; assembly: GCF_905220365.1. Classification (NCBI taxonomy): domain Eukaryota; kingdom Metazoa; phylum Arthropoda; class Insecta; order Lepidoptera; family Nymphalidae; genus Vanessa; species Vanessa cardui. The sequence goes on from NC_061143.1 coordinate 11,596,524, forward strand.
TCATACTTTAAAAATAGTTCGTTATCTTTGCTGGATTAGCTCTGTATATATTCTGATGTACAATACTAATAATATATTTACAGTGCTAATCCATTATCTTATTATCTATTTTTTTATTTATTATTCAATTCTTAGTTTAATGGCTTTCAGTTGTGCCGGCAGGGCACAGATTATTTCGTCAATGTCACGTAGGATGGATTAATTTATTATTGTTAGTAGCACAACTACTAATCAAGGGTATAATCTTTTTTTTAGTTGTAGTATCTATAATAGGATCAAATATATTATAAACTAACAATTTAGCTATATGTCGTTTATATTTAAGTGGCAGGTACATTGTATTTCTTGTCAGCTTAAAGTTAAATATAAATGTATTTATGTCAAAATTAATAAAAACGTCACTATGAATACATATCATGCTATGTAAAAATTGATTTTAAATAATTATAAATGTATTTATTTTGTGCTTCCGTTGGTAAATTGGAATATGGGAAAGCACATAGTAGAAATTTACATTTATAATGTTTATTTATTTCAAGAAGTATGTTCATTGATTGTAAGACATCTTTTTTGCTAACAGATAAACTGTCTCCATAGAAAATTATAATATTAGAATTTTCCTTATATTAGTTCGTTTGTTTATCATTTCTATGTATGGTATCCCTGGACTACAAGTGTTATTTACTTTTTGCTTCAAATTATTACTTAATAATGATCCCATGCCCTGGCCTATCTTGTCCGAGTACGTACATGTTTTATATTACAGGCTATGTCAGACATTGTATCCCCTAGGATATTTGGACCATTACTATCTGTAGTGACACATTTCTGGGAATGGTTTTGGTAATACTATTTTCTATGACACTTTCTGACTTATTGACCATAGGAAGTGGAAGCACAGTGTGAACGGACTGACAATTACTTTAAGGATGGTATAAAGTATAAGGCTTTTGTTGAAGGTTCTCAAGTCGTAGTAGCTAGTTTCATAGAATAGATGTGCGGGGCAGACAATACCTAATTAATCGCTCTTTTGCTCTTTTATTTTTTGGTAACTGTAGTCATAGTTTTTGAGTATCATATAAAATCAAGATTTACAATAATTTGAAAGGACGAAGTGTCTTTTTACGCATAACACATTTTCATAAAGTTATAAAATATTTATATATTGTAATTAAATAGCTTAAAATCAACTTTAAGGTAAGAGAAAAGTGAAGTCAGCATCTTTAATATTTCTTATAGCGCCAATATACTCGTATATGGGCAACAGGGACCAAATACGTGATGATTTTTAATGTATATCCTATCACTCTCCCTGCCACTCTTGTTGCGTTGTACGGTTAACATTTCAAATTTTGTTTTTTTATATATTTGTAACCTTAAAAAAAATTGGATGCAAATTTTTATTAATCGTAATCTTTTCTAAAAATACTCAGGCGTATATAAAGTCATAGCGTTGTTAATCTAATATCTAATGAAGTAAAAAATATTAACCTACTTTAAAGTCGATTCACGATTATGTAACGTAGTTATTATATTTGGAGCCGGTGTCAGCCACGGGTACGCGCCTCAACAATCAAAAGAAAGAAGCGATACGAGCCCCTTGATTGACCCAATATATTATTTATCGAATAAAAGGTAATTTGTAAAAAACATATTTCTTAAAGTATTCTCGTATTGTTTTTGATAGATATACTGTAGAGACTATGACAATTACATGAACATAACCACGTTACAGAAGGTGACTCAAATATCTAAATACCTATAAGTAAAAGATTCAGCCGAGTATCACTAACGTGCTCCTCAGAATTGTTCCGTTCCCTTCCTTTCCGTTACTTTATCATGGACCCTATGCTCAGAACTTTACAAAATGTTCACCAAACTACCGTTGAAGTATATCCTTTATAATAAAAAAAGAATGATCAAAATCGGTTAGCACAATTTTGAGTTATTTACCTATTTTTCGCGCATATACATAATGCAAATAAAAAAATTAAAATGAGAGCACTACCTTTCGAACAAAAAAAAATGCCAAAATCGGTTCACCCAGTGAAAAGTTAGGAGGTAACAAACATAAATTGATAACCTCCTCCTTTTTGCAGTCGGTTGAAAAGTGACGAAGTCTGAACACGTGTTTTCCTGTATTCAAATTTAATGATTAATTTGGATAATGTTGGCCGAGAAATTTGAGAAATAAGTAAGGATTGCACAAATTTTCATGTATCCGAAATATATGTCCAATTATACAATTTCTTCAGGAAACTTGAAACATAATTATTGTTGCTTAACTACTTGTCTAAAATTAATGAAAGGGATGATCTCAATGAATTTAATGACCCAAGCTTTAGTTGACCAATAAGGAATAGTAACGATTCTAGTAGCTTGATCATTAAATTTTTTTCTTAAGAATTTTATGATCATTAAAAATTAAGGACAGGCGTTTCCATGATATAAATTTTTAGCATTTGTTATTTATGACACAAAAAGATCACCAAATATTTTCCTTTTATTTTCAAAATACGAGTCACATGTTTCCTATTCTGTAATATAATTTTTGAGGAGCAAGGAGAGACCAAAACTGAGAACGATAGACGAAATATTGTTCTCGTCTTTGGAAATCGTGTACTTTGGTCGTGTACTTTGATTTTTGTTTTACTGACATCATTGCTGATAGTAAATAAATTCAATTTCACCTTTTGAAATGGTGGGACATGGTGGAAAAGAGGAATTACTGAATATCTTGCACCCTCTGGGCAGGTAGTAGCTTTAAATTTAATTCTGTACTGTAACTGTACTGAAGATTCAAAAGTGCTTTTTATGAAAAATTTCATTTTTATTAAAACCTCTTTTGTCTTATATCTCTTTGACTACTTAGAACAGACTCATATGGAAGAAATAGTTAAAAATAACAAAAAGACAAGATTATTATGAAGATAATTACGTCGTTCGCAGCCGAAGGACTTAAAAAAACCCGAATGTACTTTGAAAGTGAATTTATTTTAATTCACAAATTTAATACTAACTTAATTTAATTAGACTACTTCATGTGTTGAGGTTGTAACACAGAATGATCTGAGAGCTAATTATTATATTATTTATATTATAATATTATTAATGTTAATACTTTACTTAATTCTAAGAGACACAGAACTTAAGTTAAGATCGGTGTGGTCCGTTGTTGGCCGGTGTGGTGTTGCGCAAGGGTTGCTGGTACCGGGCCGTCGTCGGTGGTCTCGGAGAACGCGATGTCCCAATGTACCACCATAGGGTGGTCGCATACATAACACCTCCCCCCGTAGATCAGCGACTATTTGAAAGCGTTGAGTGCAAATGTCGCTGGCACCGATGTCTCGTTCCTGGCTTGCACAGGCTCTTCAGCAGGGTTGTTATGAGTCCCGTTATCTTTTTTTACCGATTCATTCCTTGTTACATGGTGAATGTACCGCTTAGTGAGTATGGCAATACTAAGTGCCAGTGCGCTGAACAAAAGTATGTAGAATGAAAAAGTTGTATGATATATACTTCCATGGAGGTGATCTAGTTTTGTAGGTTGATCATTTAGGACCCTGTCTTCAATGCTGCGTAGCCCCGGTGTATTTATATTTTTCAGTTTCAGGTGAGGGATTGTAATGTTCTTTGTAGTTGTATAATGTTCTGGAATTTCGGTTAATTTCAGCGGCTGTCATTTGAGTTTATTTTGAATATTAGAAATGGTGAATTCGTCAGTGTGTAGTGAACACGTCTGCGGAATCGTGGCTAGATAACTTCCGAATAGGGTAGTAAATTCATGGCTGCTGCATTCTAACTCAACCTTCATTGGGCGTGGGAAGATAAGAGTGTAGTACTGATCATCTAGTTGTTCCATTGTTTCTTCGACTAGCGTAATTTTAACGGGCCGGCAGGATCTATCCATAGATTGACTGGTGATGAGGGTCTGGACGCACTCTAACTTTTCTCGGGTCTGATGTCGGATGTTTTCCTCGCAGAGATATTGCTGATTAAACTTCGGGCATTCAGCCTCCATGTAAATGAAAGCTTTACCATCAGTTGCTATGAAAGGATATGGTGGGATAAAGGTATATTGGTCTTTGTTAGGAACAATTGAGAGTCTAAATAATTTGAATTGTCTAGGAGAAACAATCGGGAATTTAAAAATTATTACTATTCGCTTTCCTACATAATAATAACCGGGTCTGATAATACTATAATAATCTCTAAGATCTGCCTCTATTAACTTTTTGGAGTTATAAATGTGTCTTAGTTTATCTAAAATATCTTCTAAACCACTAGTACTTAACATGCTATGATGGGTGCTCGATGCACGTACAAACGCTAATATATCTTCTAATCTACTAAAGAATTAACAACATTAAATGCTTAAATATATATATACAAATATGAACTAAAACTAGTTACTGTATAAATCTTGACCGCGTGGAATGGTGGCAAGAATGCTAGCAGCATTTCCCCGTTGAATCACAATTCCGATCCTCTGGGCAAAAAACGAACCAGCCCTCCTGTCACCAGTGGAGGCAATGAGGCGAGGTGTTATACTTTTGATGAAGCTTTTTGCACCACTACTCCAAGGGCCAAGCGTTTCGACAGCTAATCTACTTAATTCTAACATTAGGTCTTCCGTATTCTTACTAATAATTATCAATAATTGGGCAAACTTTGCAAATTTAATCAGAGTATTGTTTGCGTAGGCGTCATGTTCTAACAGTAACTCTAATGTGCTATTAATCTTAACTTGTTTCTGTACGATATTCGTAAAGAGTGAATTATGTTTCATCATCCATTCTTTATTTAAACTAATATGGTCATTAAATTCGGATACTAACTTTTCATTGTTACTTTCTAAGATTTCTAACGCAATATTATACTTTTCAGCATCTGTTTGATCCAGGTTACCAGTTCTACTTTTGATAATAGAGCCAATACCATTAATTAAGCCTCGTTTAATTCGATGGGGTTCCAAACTTTTAATCTGAGACCGTATTTTAGTTAATCTGTTAGATATATAATCAATTTGTAATTCATAAAGAGCGTAAATAGCTTTATCCAGAGTAGTTCTAAATGGTTTAATTGTGAATCAATTGAATCAAGATGAAATTCGAACTCATTTGTTCTATGTATTGAATAAAGGAATGATAGTGGGTTATGAGTTTGGCATTTCCAAGATAAAAAGGGGGGAGTCCTGGTCCATTTCCTAGGTGTTCAAGTTTTATGTCCAGAGCCAACGTCAGCTGAAGAGTTAGTAAGGTCAGTACCAGTCGAGTCCTGTAACAATTTCTTAGTCTTAGTTACTCGTTTAAGTCTAGATTTGGCTATGGGACTTTTCTTCTTGGAAACGTAGATATGAATAGGCAAGTCAGCAAGTACTGTGTCATGGGTATACTTGTTAGCTAATTTTTGTCTGCTAGCAGCGGGGTTCTTTATGATGACTTGTTGTTCAGTTGAGTATTCAAATCAAATCAAATCAAATCAAAATAAACTTTATTCAAGTAGGCTTTTATAAGCACTTTTGAATCGTCATTTTACAATTAAGTGAAGCTACCACCGGTTCGGAAAGTAGATTCTACCGAGAAGAACCGGCAAGAAACTCAGTAGTTACTCTTTTTTAACATTTAAAAAATACAACGTCATGTTAATTAAATACAATTATTTCAATTAATGTATCCTGCTTGGAAGTCAACAGGTATTAACTCCACGCTTTTTTATCATCTACAAAATCTTGTATCGAATAGTATGCTTTTTCTACCAATGTATTTTTAACAAACGATTTGAATTTACTAAACGGCAAAGTTAAAAATTTCTGCGGAATTTTATTATAGAAACGGATACCTTGCCCCAAGAAGGATCTATTGACTTTGCGGAGTCGGAAACTTGGCGTTATAAGTTTATCCTTACTTCTAGTGCATATACAATGATTATCACTGATTTTATCAAAGTGATCAATGTTACTGTGAATATACATGATATTGTTGTAAATATATTGCGACGCAACAGTAAGTATTCCTACTCTGTTAAAAACATCCCGAAGAGAGTCTCTAGCTCCAAGATTATAAATAAACCGAATTGCTCTCTTTTGTAAAATAAAGACAGATTCAATATCTGCAGCGTTACCCCAAAGTAATATGCCATATGACATAATACTGTGAAAATAACCAAAATAAACTAAACGAGCGGTATCAATATCAGTTAGTTGTCTAACTTTTCTAACCGCGTATGTTGCGGAGCTGAGTCTTCCTGTTAGGGATGATAAATGAGAAGTCCACTGAAGTCTGGAATCCAATTCTATTCCTAAAAACACCGTAGTATCAGCTACTTCAAGACGGTCACCATTTAAAGCTATATTATAATTTTGCTTGCTAACATTAGGTAGGGTAAAAACTACACATTTTGTTTTTTGAGCATTCAAAACTAAATTATTTACTGTAAACCAATTGTGTATCTGTGATAATGCACCGTTCACATCGTCATAGTCATTTTTTTTCCTGTCAACCTTAAAAATCAGCGAAGTATCGTCAGCAAACAACACTATATCACAAATACCCTTAACATAGAAAGGAAGATCATTTATATATACTAGGAATAGAAAGGGACCCAAAATTGAACCTTGTGGAACTCCCATTTTTAACGTAGATCCAGAAGACTTTATTCCATTAATGAAAACTTGCTGGATTCTTTGACTTAAATATGAAGCGATGAGATCAAGAGCTTTACCTTTAACACCGTAATATTTGAGCTTATAAAGAAGCGTTTCGTGTTCTACACAATCGAATGCTTTAGATAAATCACAGAATACTCCAATAGCGTTCTGTGATTTCTCCCAAGCATCGTAAATATGTTTCAGAAGCGCAATTCCCGCATCAGTTGTCGAGCGACCTCTTCTAAAACCGAATTGCTCACCATGAAAAATAGCATTTGTACCGAAATGGACGAGAAGTTGATTTAAAATAATTTTTTCGAAAATTTTACTTAAGGATGGGAGTATTGAAATAGGCCTATAATTACCGGGATCGCTTCTGTTTCCAGTTTTAAAAAGTGGAAAAACTTTACTACATTTTAACAAGTTAGGAAATGAACCCGTGTCCAAACTCTTGTTAAAAATTACTGCTATATACGGAGCAATATCGTATATGATTTTATTAAAAAAATTTACCGAAATGCCCCATATGTCGTTAGTTTTTTTAATATTTATAGTTTTAAATACTTTTATGACATCTATTGCAGAAACCGTTTCAAATGAAAAATCAATAACGCATTTAGAAACACTATTATTTAATAACCTAGCTGCATTTGATGTAGATGATTTTAAATGAAATGTTATTTTATGGGGTACTTTATCAAAAAATGATTCAAATAAATTAGCAACCTCTAATTCAGAACTCGTGTATCTACTACCTGTGTTTAATTCTATTGGTATCATTTCCTTTTTGGGTTTTCCACTAACACTACTAATAACATCCCATGTGGCTTTAATTCTATTATCAGAATCCAGGATTTTTTTCTTTAAATATAAGGACTTAGCAGAAATGCATACTGTTTTAAAAATTTTGGAATATTTAATGACGTATTCTAAAAAGGCTACGCTTCGATTCCACCGCCTCATATCATATAAGTCGTATAATTTATTTCTACTTTTATAAATACCAACAGTAGCCCAGTCACTAAACTTTAATTTTGTGTTACTATAACATGATTTCATTTTAAATATATTGTTAAATTCTTTTAGTATTACTTCAAAAAATGAATTATAAAGCTCATTTGGATCCTGTGTCGTAAGATCTAGATTAGACAATTTATACGCCACAATATCTTTAAAACAATGTAATTTGTTAGCCGTTATTGGCCTGTATGTTATTTTTTTTAAATGATTTATTTCTTTGTGTTTTAATGAAAACTTCTGACCACAATGGTCAGAAGTTAAATTATTTATAATTGATACTTCATATATTTCACAGTCACAGAACACATTATCAATACACGTAGAAGTGCCGTCGGTTATTCGCGTCGGTTCATTAACTCTATGAGTTAAATTAAATGACATAAACAAGGCCACCAACCGAACACTTAACGTAGTTTCTTTAAGTAAGTCGACGTTAAAGTCCCCACATACAATTATATATTTATTAGTTTTACATAGTTTTTTAAGAATGTCCTCCATAGTGGTTTCAAACAAATAATAATCTCCCGATGGGGGCCGGTACACGCAGACTATAATGTACTGTGGAAATTCCACGCAGGACTATTGGACTTCAGGTTCCCTATTTTCGTTCAGTATGAGTATGATCGTTTATAAAGTTATAGGCCGTCTTCATTTTATCGCGATGATTAGTAATGTACTGTTGTAATAGATGTTTAGTCAGGTCTAAGTCTAAAGTGTCTCTAGGGTCGAAATGTCCTCTAATAATGTCATGGGGTCGGCACTTTGTAAAACTGTGAACTGAACTATTGTAAGCTAATATCGCATAGGGCATTTGATTAGTGACAGATTCCTCTTTATTGCGTAATCTCAATATGCGTAAGTGTTCTAACAAAGTAGAGTGAAAACGTTCTATAAGTCCGTTATCGTTAGGTGAATGAGGTAGAGTTTTATGATGATTCACTTTATGTAGCCTAGTAAATTCACTAAATAGTTGATTTGTGAACTCAGTCCCATTGTCAGTTATGATAGTCAAAGGAATATGTGTGCTATAAGATAAAAGGGCTTGAAGGACACTAATTGCAGTACCATCTCTCAAATGGTAGGCTTGTCCATATTTAGAGAAAGAGTCGACAAAGGTTAAATATTTTTCATTATGTACAGTGAATAAATCTAGGTGCACTAATTCAAATGGTTTTGCAGCTGGGGGTACGATATTAAATATAGGTCTAATGTGGTTTCTGTCGTATTTAGTCTGTCCGCACACTATACACTCATTTATATATTTAGAAATTTCGTCTTTCATCCTAGGCCAATAGTATTTCCTAGACAAGGCTAAATAGCACTCGTTAATACTCGTTAATACTCGGTGGTTTGTCTTTCCATCGTGATAGTGTTTAATTATTTCCTGTTGTTTAAGATAATCTTTTACATCTTCTAACTCTACCTTTGCTAAGACTAAATTCATAGAAGAACTACGGAAATGATTTTGAATTATAGGTAAAACAGAATACGTACCTAATGGAGGGGTAATTCTAAGAGATGTCTTAATTTTTGGATTAACAAATTATTTTATTACGTCTACAACATCTTGTTCCAGATTAGATTCTGATACCTGTACTAATGTCCTAGTGTGAGTTTCAAAAGGTTTTGTCGTTGTCGGTTTACGTTTCATGTCACCTACTATAGTTATATGTATTTGTCTAGGAAATTTATTAAGTGGTTCGTCAGTGATGGGAATTTCAAGGATAGGGTTTTCAGCACTAGTGTGGGCAGTTATTGTGGTAGAACCCGAAGGAGAGGCTGGTCTTTCAGATACGTTAACTATTACTGACCCAGTCGTTTCATTATTAATCTCTATTCGAGATAGAGCGTCGGCGTTGGTGTTAGATTTGCCGGATTTGTATACTATAGTATAGTTATATTCAGCAAGTTTCAGTCTCCACCTAGTCAGTCGGGAGTTGGGTTCCTTAACACTCATTAGCCATTGTAAGGGTTTGTGATCGGTTATTATTTTAAATTTTCGTCCAAATAGGTAAGGCCTAAAGTATTTTGTAGCCCAAACTATAGCTAAGAGTTCCTTTTCTATTGGGGCATAGTTAATTTCACTGTCATTGAGAGTTCGCGAGGCATAACAAATAGGTTTATCGGAACCTATAGGTCCTTGTGATAGTATAGCGCCTATTGCTACATTGGATGCGTCTGTTCTCAAATTGAATTCTTTGTCAGGGTATTGTAATATTGGGTCGTTAGTCAATACGGTCTTACACTTTTCGAAACAGTTAATATAGTCATTGTCTAGAGTAATTTTACAGCCTTTTTTCAAACATTTAGTCATCGGTTTAGTAATTTTCGCGAAGTCTGGGATAAATTTTCTATAGTATCCTATCAGTCCCAAAACTGTTTAATTTCCTTACTAGTCTTAGGAATGGGGTACTTTTGAATTGCACATATTTTGTCTGGGTTAGGTTTTATTCCATCTCTAGCAATTATATGCCCGAGATATGCGGTTTCCAGCTTCAGAAATTCAGATTTATCCATCTGGATTTTAAAATTGGATTCACGCAACCTGCTAAAAACTTTTTCTAAGTTAATAATAATATGCTCTTGTAAAGAGGTGCTAAATACTATTATATCGTCTAAGTAGACAAGGCAAATCTCGTTTTGCAAGCCTCTGAGGACATTATACATGACTCTCTGGAAAGTAGAAGGAGAGTTCTTAAGTCCCATAGGCATTTGAAGAAATTCGAAATGCCCATGCTCAACATTGAAGGCAGTCTTGGGTATGTCGTCGGGGTTCATTTCAACTTGATAGAAACCGGATGCTAGGTCTAGCGTAGAAAAGTATTGGCACGTCCTAACTTGTCTAAGACGTCAGATATGTTTGGTATTGGGTATTTATCATCTATAGTCTTTTCGTTCAATTTTCGAAAATCTATTACTAGTCTCCATTTTTGTCTACCCGAAGCGTCTGCTTTTTTAGGTACCACCCAGATAGGTGAACTCCAGGCAGAGTCAGATGGTCGTATTATTCCTTGTTCAAGCATTTTTGCAATTTGATCCCTAACTTCTTGTCTATGAATAAATGGATACCGGTAACTTTTTGTATAAACAGGAATCTCAGTCAGTAGTCTTAATGTTGTGTTTGATTTTATTTGTGAATGTAAGTGGTTCATCCTCTAAGTAAAACAAAAACAGCAAATTTCGAACAAAGAGTTTGTAGATTAAACTTTTCTTCACTATTTAAGTGATCAGTCCTAAGTCGGTTCAGTACGTCTTTAATGCGTGTAACTGGGGGTTCTGGAAGGGTGCAATCGATGTCATAACATTCTATCGATAAGGGTTGTTCAAATGTCAGTGTGATATCATAGTCAGTGGGGTTCTCTATCTCTGCAAAACCAGAATTATCCGTAACGGTCGTGATACACTCGTGAATAATACAGTTACATATTATTTGTTCAGACACGTATATGTCACCAGGTGGATAAGCCATAGGTACGTTAACTATTTTCTGAGAATGCGCGGGGATAGTTTCATGCAAATTGGTGGTTCGACATTTGTATTTTAATAATGGAATATTCGTATAATCTGTCACTAGTATATTATGTTTAAGATCTATTATACTATTTTTTAACAAATCTAGTCCTACTAGACTGTCGAAATAGGTATGGAATTTAAATATGAAGTACTTTACGTTCTTTTGTTCATTAAATTCTGCAAATTGTGGAATTGTGATAGAGTGTTCATGATACGAGGTAACTCGAGAGTTTGTTACCTCAAAGGGGTCGTAGATAAATGGAACACAAGAAAAATGTTGTTTAATTACGTCAGGGCTTAAAAAAGATTGATTAGCTCCGGTGTCCACCAATAATTTAAGAGGGGGGTCCGCGATCTGTATAGATCTCAACTCCTTTTTAGATTGCAGGTTCAATTCTATTTTTGTCCCATATTGGAACGCCCTTTGTGAAAATCCTGTTCTCCTAAAGATGAAAGTTGCGGTTCAATTTCTGTTAGAGGGGGTTGTTCTATGTGTGGTGAGTTGGATTCGTTAGTGTAGTCTGGAATATTTGTGTTATAATAATAGTCATAGTCGTGGGATGAGTAATAGTACTCATTGGGGTCATAGTCATAATATAAGTCAGGATTTTGGTCATTATAGTCGTATGTCTCATTATAAACCTCTAATAAAAGATTTTAGGGTGAGTTTCCGGTAAAGATCACGTTTTGCTTCTATGGTAGTAGGTATATTTTCATGTAATGAAATATATGTCATTATAGTACTGAAAAGTGCCTGGCATTTGTCATAAAATTCCTGAGGAGTATCGCTTCCCAGAGAGAGTAACGAAAGGTCGTTATATAGGGCTGTCTCATCCCTTTGATCAGCAAAATTATTAATTAACGCATTCCTAATTTCTGCCCAACTATCAGGAATTCCATTCGAATTAATCGTCCTGGCGGCAGGGCCAGTAATTTTATTTAAAATCCCGTTAGTTAAACATAAATTACTAAACTCGTAACCTGGTTCATTTTTTAAATAATGTTATTTTATGTTCATTTTTTAAATGATGTTATTACTATTTGTTTACATATTTTGATAAATCGGGTAAGAACATTGGGGTTCCCGTCGAATTCGGGGACGGGGCCGAGCGCCTTATAAATAACATCAGGATCTACAGACATTTTAATTATTTCTAATTCACTATTATCAATTTTTCTATTAAAATCTAAGGTAGTATTTCGCGAGATCTGCCTATGTGGGGCAGATTTTTCACCGTTTTTTCTAGGGTGGAAAATTTTGGATAGGATAACACTAGATTATAAAGGAAGCAACGTTTAAGTAAAGTTTCAAAGTACTTACATTTGGTTTTCTTTAGTACTGATTTTCGAGTACGTCCCTGGCCACAAACACTCGTAGATTCAAGATGCCCAGTTGTGGGACTAGATAGTCTCTTGGATAGCTCGACGCGTAGCGGTATCGATGTGAGATCACCTTTATCGCGGAACTATTACGCACTGAGCATCCTACCGACTGCGCCAATTACGTCGTTCGCAGCCGAAGGACTTAAAAAAACCCGAATGTACTTTGAAAGTGAATTTATTTTAATTCACAAATTTAATACTAACTTAATTTAATTAGACTACTTCATGTGTTGAAGTTGTAACACAGAATGATCTGAGAGCTAATTATTATATTATTTATATTATAATATTATTTATGTTAATACTTTACTTAATTCTAAGAGACACAGAACTTAAGTTAAGATCGGTGTGGTCCGTTGTTGGCCGGTGTGGTGTTGCGCAAGGGTTGCTGGTACCGGGCCGTCGTCGGTGGTCTCGGAGAACGCGATGTCCCAATGTACCACCATAGGGTGGTCGCATACATAACAAGATATTCAGAACATTATGTTTTTGTTGGCAGGACTTTGTCAGGATACATACTACCCACTCACTAACGACCACTAAAGTGCTCTTGGTACTTGACATTGTTGTCTCGATTTCAAGTGTAAGTGAGCCAGAGTAACAGCCAGCCCAGGAGAAATTTTTGTTTCCAGAGTTTGTGGTCCATTGGCGGCGATGACCAAGTAAATGATACCAATCAATGTATATCGATATTATTTAAAGGGAATATACTGTTTTCTTCTTTGCCAGCTTTGCGTGTTGTACGGTATCAATTTCAAACATAGTTTATTTATTTATGACCTTAACAAAAAAAGGGCAAATTTTGAGAAAAACGTAATTTTTTCTAAAAATATTCAGGCGTATAAAAAAGGTACTGTTTTTAATTTACCTAATACATAACACAACCTTTTGTTTATATTTAGATTAATAAGATGAAACTTTATGTTAGAATCTCTTGACAAAGTTTTAGGTAATAAGGTAACTTTTGTCAATATTAATCTTTTCAGATTATTTCGTTAGGTTAGTTTGTGTAGGTGATCAGAATTTTAATATTCAAAAAATTGATTCTATTGTTTATGCATGAAGTTATATTAATACTCAAATTTAACTCCAAAGGATGATGGAGCCAATGGCGTAGCTATCGTAGGGACAGGTGGTGCAGTGCACCAGGGCCTCGGAGTTCAGGGGGCGCTCTAAACTAAACCTTCAGTTTCTGAAGCTAGAAAAGCTAAAAATTTCTTATATGGTACCTATAATTTTAAAGGGTAATTATTAGTTAAAGAGCGAAAGAGGGGGTGAGGGCCCGAATCTTTTTTTACGCATCGGGGCCCTTCCTCACCTAGCTACGCCATTGGGTGGAGCGAGCGGAATATTATAGTGAAGTAACAAAAGCGAATATATGTACCCTGTATTGCGAAATAGGGAATCTTCTATTTAATTTATGATAAGTTGTAATTAAAATTACAGTGATTACTTTTGATTCATTATATTATCTTATTTTCCGCTAGTCTTTAGTTGTATAATAAAAAAAATATGAGAAAATTCACTTTCAGTGTTATTATGGTAAAAAAAAATCATTATAAAAAACAGAATACCAATATCGGAGTAAAATTTATTTATTTAATGCCACACTGTATACACCTTACAGGATTGTGTCCCAATTCGATATTACAGCACTTAAAAAAAAAACAAATTCAAAATATCTATCGATGTTATAATATAATACTAAATTGTATATGATATGTTCCAAGCAGCAATTATTGTTAGTTCAGTCAGGCTGCAGAACAAATCCACTCTGTCTGCTATCACATTGAGAGTACGTAACGTGCGCGCCAGAGGTGCTTCCTTGAGCAACTTGGTTCGCCCGGTGGGCACCGCTAGCAACGACGGTCGATGTCTCCGCCACACATATCTATCTAGGGCGCACAGACTTAACTGGCTAAGGACATCAGCATTATAGATTACACCTCTCAAAACCCTAAAAAAATATATTATAAGAGCTAGCTCTCTCCTTACCCTTAGTTCATTATATACTACCATACCTAAGATCAATAAAGCTGGGTACATCAATGAGCAGTAAGGATACACTCCATACAGCTTCATATACAAATATCTAGTAAATTTATTCTGGACTCGCTCCAACATCCTACTATATTTCGTTTCAGGATTGGTGATTATAGCACTCATATTTGTGAAACCGTGAACTGTACGGAGCATGAAACCTAAATTTCGATATGCTTTTTTGCAACATATTATTATGTGATTACGAAACGTTAGCTCAGTCCTAGAACTTACGCCCAAATCCCTAACCTCTGAAACTCTTGTCATTTAAGCCCCATCAATAAAATAGAAAAAAGGAAATCACCGCACATTTTTGCGTATTAAATGGCAACTGATTTTCTTCACTCCATTTAACTACTTTATCTATATCTTTTTGCAGCCTCGCACAGTCACTGAGTTGATCGACTGTGAGAGGTAACTTAAGGTCGCCTACAAACAGCAAACATTTCGCATCGTTCACTACGTTTGGTAGATTATTGATCATTAAAACAAACTGCAAAGGTTCTAGTTTGCTTCCCTGACTTACACTGGATCTTTTAAAATATGGTTGAGACTGATGTCCCTTGTATTCCACATACTGTTGTCTGTCTTTCATATAACTGGCAAAAAATGTAAGTAAATTTGAGGTGAACCCAAGTGATGCTAACTTTTTTAACAGTACATCATTATCTACTACATAAAAGGCTTTTTTAAAGTACGGTTCATCAATATGTTCTCCTCTATCTATTACAATGTGAGACATATGCGAGAGTACATTGCTGGCAGTGCTTCTCGTTGGCCTAAACCCGTGCTGAGAGTCTGATAGTTGGGCTTTCACCTGTATACAAATACTTTTGTAAATGGCTCTTGTATTTTTGCAGGCGTTGAAAGCACTGCAACAGGTCTATAATTATTTAGTAGTTTCCAAACTCCACCCTTTGGCAGTACCAAAGGGTGGAGTTTGGAAATACCCGAGTAAGGTTATACATATCGGGAAATACAGCTGTTTCTAGACATAGATTATAAACATAAAGCAAAGGCTTTGATAAAGCTAATCAACAATCTTTAAAAATATAGTGTGGTATGCCATCCGGCCCTGCAGATGTTTTGGGCTTAAGCTGTTTTAGAGGGTTTCTTACTTCGTCCAACGTCAGTCGATCTAAGTGTACTCCTGCTGCTCCATTTTCTCCCCCCGCAGCTGTCACCGCAGAGTTCACATTGAGTTCAACTTGCTCTGTGCAATAATCTGAATAGAAGTAGCTAGCAAATTCTACAGCGCATTGTTGAGATGTTAACAGTACTCCATTCTTTAAAACTGTTGCGTACCTCTGGAATTTTTTATCAATTTTATATAATGCCAGAATCATAATGGATCTTTCAATTACTGACTTTTAACATGTTCCCCATAAATTCTGTGCTGTAACAATATTATATTTTTCAT
The DNA here is from genome assembly GCF_905220365.1 of Vanessa cardui. Lineage (NCBI taxonomy): Eukaryota > Metazoa > Arthropoda > Insecta > Lepidoptera > Nymphalidae > Vanessa > Vanessa cardui. The sequence goes on from NC_061143.1 coordinate 11,612,549, forward strand.
TTTGTCCTACACTGAGCAAACGTTTCGTAATCATCATGCGACTTAGTCACCTTATACTTACGGTGTACAAATGCCTTAGATTTAATGTTGCGAATAATTTCACCCGTGTACCACTCGGGGTAAATGTACCTCGATGTAACAGAACTTCGCTTTTTTCTTGGTATACAGTTATTAATAATAGAATTAATAGTTTTATAAAAGTAGTTTAAGCTTTCCTCCAAATTTAATTGATACATAGGAGTCCAGTCTACGGCTGTAACTTGTGAATATAACTGTTTAAAGTCGGCTTTGTAAAAATTCCAACCAATAGGTTCCTACGGGATCGGTTCAGTAGTGGTTTAATCATCATTGTCATTAATAGGGCGCATTAAAAATGTCACTGCTATTTCAAGTGGTGGGTGGTGCGCATCTAACGGCGGCCTTACAAGGTTTTACTGGATAGACTTTTTTATTTAATTTACAACATCCACGGGCTCACAGTTGCTCGTACCATAATATATTCTACTTTTATGGATTTTGGCGTTTTATATTTTATATTATTACTAAACATCAGCAGATCTTCGCTAGACTTTAAGCTTGTCGTCCTCTTGGAAGCCGTGTTCCACACTGACTTTTTTTTTCTATACATAATCCATACTAAATAATATATTACAATATATAAAAAAATATTAGTATATTAATAAAGTAAAGTAAAGTAACTGCAATCCAGCGGGCCCTGCTCGCGGTCGATCAGATATAGTACAGCCTCGGCGACTAAGATAGTCCTTTCTGAAGCACCCTCCGCTCGACCGATGAATCTGCCGATAGATTCGTCACAATCGTCCGTGTAAACACATGTGTTATAGTGATTGAAATCAAATCAAATAAACTTTATTCAAGTAGGCTTTTACAAGCACTTTTGAATCGTCATTTTACAATTAAATTATGCTACCAAGGTCGCCTTAGGGCTGTCCCTTGTTCCTGAGATCGTGGATGGTCGTGACCCTGACCCTGACCTTTTCCGTATACCTGGCCCATCAGGAGATTCTTTTCTTCTGCATATGAACCAGATATAGGGTCTTGGTTTGCTCAGATGGTATGTTGGCGTCAGACCTCAGATCGGGAAGTTGCAATAGGATTTGAAAAATTTTTTGCTGACATTCCTTTTTCGACTACTAGCTCACTAAATTCCTCTCCCACCGTTGCTGAATCATTATTAAAAAACTAGCTATACCCGCCCGCTTCGCTGGGCATTAGTCGTGGAAAAATATTTTTTTAATTTTGTAATTAATTACTGATAGAATGTACAAATAATCAGAAACATGCGAGCTCTAATCAAATACTTAAAAATTATTTCATTTAATATTCGTCAATGATGTTCTCGATAGGCTGCAGATTGGTCATAACACCCATAAACTTATTTATCAAGATCATATCTTCTTTTTTTGAATCCGGAAACAGATATGATTTTTGAGAATGTTTTTGTTGGTGTAATCTCGATGTAAAGTTGTACGATGAAAATTTTAATTAAATTTCTATAGTCTAGAAAAGTTTGTATCACACAAAAACGTCCTCTATTATCTGGTTCTATCAAATATCGATGTTATTACATTTATAACCTTGTCATCTGTATGTATCACGTAAATAAATGTACCCTTTGGCTTGAAGTTTTGATTGGTTGCATTGAATGTAATTTAATCGTTCGTTCTCGACCATAGCGTACATGTCAACAATGAATTGTTAAAACAGTTGACGATACTTCAGAATATGGTTAGATTAATTATCTATAATTATACGATACGCATAAAAATCTAACTTTTCGATGTCACAGAGCCAGTCGTGAGATTATTTTGATACAGTCCGAGATGATATCCATCTTCTGCTCGCATAATCATAATTGGATTATCGTAATAATTGTCATACGATTGATATTTTTCAGCGACACCTTGATTGTTTTTGTGTCGCTTAGTGATAACAATACCTCGTTATGTAATTTCTGTATCGACAATTACAGCTGTGACTTCAGGAGCTATGGAAGCTTTAATACGCCTTTTATGCTCTGCGTTCTATCTGCATTAATAATTACTTTGAATCATTTGTGTTTTCACTTTCTAGAGCAGTTTTAGGCATAATCCTAAATTTAGCGATTATTTCTCGATTAGTTGTGGTACTGTACATGCATCGAAAATCAATTTTTTTCTACGTTGTCCGTGAAATAAATGTCCAGAGATTGGGGATTTTATTTAGATACTGGAAGAAGTGAACCAATCATATGATACACTTTAAACGTAGACGCGAAATTATTGTATTGTACAATATTTGTTGCTCCAAAAGATGTCATTTAAAAGCATGAATTGTAATTTCTAATATACTGAAGGAAATATTTAGACTCCTTAATAGTTCCCGTCACGTAGGTAAGAAGAGGTTCTGGTGATTCAACCAGTTGTGGTAAATACATTTTACCAGTGGAGTAGCATATACCATCAGTTTATTTAGCGTGACAATATGGGCATACTATATTCATTGAACCAATGATCACATCGGGATTCATCTTGTTATCATAACCTATATAGTAATTGAAGGCTGATTTATTGAGATTGGTTCTAGTTCTTGACTTAGTCTATTTTAATCGTTCATCATCCAGTCATTGGGCTTGTCAGGTTTATCAGTATCTCTCGATAAAGATGCTTGTTCGAAGATCTGAAACTTGATCATTTCGTTGACTAACTGTTTTGGCAGCTCTTAAAGTAGAAATTTGGATTCTATTTGTTTCTAAACGTATTTCTTGTTGGTGTGTTGTTTCCGTAGCTCTTTTGGATGACGCTACGCATATATTGTTGATATTCCGATCTTCTATTTTTTTAATGGCATGGTGGTTTCAACTTATATAAATAAGTTGTTTTTTTTTTTGGTTATGTGTCTTACGTTTACATTTTATACTAAAGATTCATTGTTATTGGAGTTATGAGTATACTTACCAATAATGATTATTGTTTACTTTCTTATAATCAGAACAGCTAATCACTTCTTCCCATATATGTAATTTATAATAATTATCTCATTTTAAAATGACAATTATTATTGTTGTGATTATTTTATGTATATTGGCATATGACGGAAATTAGGTTAGTTGTTATGCTTTTTGAATAGATTTTCATTTTTTATTTCATATTTTATAATTATCGGTTGATCGGAATATAAGTGCATCGTGATACACGTAAGGGCCATCTGTTGGTTATTTTTAATGATACGGATGAAATAATTACTTTCTTCATAAAACAATAGATAAACATACCAATTTTCATAATGATCGATCAAATAGTTTCTGAGTTTATCGATGACACACATACAAAAACATCCTTTTGGCTATCTATATACACTTTTGTATGTATAGATCGCCTATGATTTGCGCAAGAACATGTTTTTCCTGTATGCCAATTTTTATAAAGATACAGACACACAAAAATTTCGAAAATGGTATAAATTAAGTCAGTCAAAGAACACAGTTATGACGAATAACGACAAAAATAAGTGTACAGACAGACTCTAGAGATTTATATAATAGTATATATTTAGTACTGACGTGCGATAGCTTTATTATTAGCGTATTTTATGTATAACTTTGGTGTTTCTATACCGATTTCTATGACTTTTTTTTATGGAATAGTTAATACTGTTAACTTTTGTAATTTGGGATGATTGAGAGTGTTATAATCGTAATAATAGACAAATATAATCAGAAAGCTTCGAACTACTACGCTATTAGGAGTGACACGTGTTATTGTGAGTCAACCATAAAAGATAGACATACGCTGTCATGGGATATTTTTTGTATAATTTTAAGGAGAACCTTTTCGTAGTACATGATTTCTGTGTAGCTTTAACCATTAAGGCTAAACACGCGACGGAAGCTCAAAATATGGGGTAACTTCTCCCGTTTTTCAGACATTTCCCTTCACTGCTCTGCTCCTATGGACTTTAACGTGATGAAAAGTATACTATAACCAGCTCAGGAGTATGAAAAATAATTGCACCAAGTTTCGTTAAAATCCGTCGAGTAGTTTTTGTTTCTATAACGGTTATATGGACAGACAGACAGACAGACAAAAATTTTACTGATTGCATTTTTGCCATCAGTATCGACCCCTGATCACCCCCTGATAGTTATTTTGTAAAAATATTTCATGTACAGAATTGACATCTCTACAGATTTATTATAAGTATAGAAGACAATATGAAAGAATGTCATATAAGTTTTAAATTTAATATAAAAATGTAAATGACATAATAAGTTCTTTCAGATAATTAGATATTAAGAAATCTGCCGATCTGTGGGGATCTCTGTTAAGGTAATCAATTCAATAATTGAAGTAATCGCACCCTACCTTGTTACTATATTCAATAATTGTGTTCTTAGTGGCGTGTTTCCTGACCTCATGAAATATTTAAGTCAGGTAGTACATCAGACCCCAACAACTATAGACCCATCTCTGTACTACCAACTCTTAGCAAAATTTTCGAAAAACTAATACTAAATCAAATGCTAGTACATTTTAACAAATACAATTTGCTACACAACAAACAATTTGGTTTACGAGGATTCGCTCGACAACTGACGTCTTCTCAGGTCTGAGGTGTTAAATTCCGAACAGGTGGTAGATTTTTGACTATCAATAAGAAAGTGTAATCACTTCTATTTTGAATAAAGATTTTAGACTTTTGATACCTACTTTTCTTAAGCTAGTAAGTCCAAAAACAGAGATAAAATATAATTTGTTTTATTTAATACATAAAAATATTACATATTACAAATCAGACGATCATTTAATCTTAAACGGCAACGCTTACGATCCATTCGGTGTAAGATGAGACAGATGTACTCAAGATACCTGACCAGGAGTTGTCGCCACTGTTGGCTCCAGCGATGATACCAAGAGTTATGTTACCGAAGAACCAAGGGCCACCAACATCAGCGTTGGAGCTTTGAACATCCTCGCTGTAGGCACCGCAAAGTAAGGTATTGTTTTCATCGACTTCGTAATCTTCATCTTCTTCATCTTCCTCACTTTCCTCTTCATCTTCTTCGCTACTTTCCTCTTCATTAGACTCACTGTCGCTGTCTTCTTCGCTTTCTTCTTCGTTGTCTTCTTCGCTTTCTTCTTCGTTGTCTTCTTCGTTGTCTTCTTCATTGTCTTCTTCATTGTCTTCTTCGTTGTCTTCTTCGTTGTCTTCTTCGTTGTCTTCTTCGTTGTCTTCCCCGTTTTCATTTTCGTTTTCATTTTCGTTTTCATTTTCGTTTTCATTTTCGTTTTCATTTTCGTTTTCATTTTCGTTTTCATTTTCGTTTTCATTTTCGTTTTCATTTTCGTTTTCATTTTCGTTTTCGTTTTCATTTTCATTTTCGTTTTCGTTTTCATTTTCGTTTTCGTTCTCAATTTCTTTATCTTCTTCACCTTCAGCGAAAGTTGCCATTCGCTTGGTTAATCTACGTCTGCCGCATTGAGCAACATTTACGGTGACCAAAGAAGAGACGCTGAGAACGTCGGATGTCTGAAATTGATGCAGAAATATTGATGCATGTCTTAAATATTAACGATTGGAGCAATGGTTACTAGTCGCAAACGCGACAGTTATTGCTACAGTTAAAAGTCGTGAGAATTACTTCATTATCGGAAGCCCTATCATAAAGAAGTTAAGACAAATAGTAATTAAGAAAAAGAGTAAATAATGTCTCATAACTTACTTCGCCAGTACCCCATCCTGCTTGAACGACACCAAGACCTTCAGGGATGACTGAACCGACACCAGCAATGGTGGCTTGTCTGACCAGTTCGCTGTACACCAGAGGGGTCAGTAGTCTCACGACGGAGACATCGTAGAGAGTGCCGCTGGCCCATTTGGGGTTGTTGATTTCAATTTCGACGTAAGCGATGATACCACCAGTGTTGCGGTTGCTTGAACCAGCGCGGATACGACGGAATTCGCGTTGGTAAAGGCTAAAAATATAAATTGACCATGAATAAAACAAACAAATATTGGACAAAATTACTCTGATCCCAATTTAAGTAGCTCAAGCACTTGTGTATGGAAAATATGATTTTCCAGTAACGACCACAAACACCCAGACCTAAGACAACATAGAAAACTAATGAACTTTTTCTACGTCGACTTGTCCGGGAATTGAACTGGGACCTCGGAGTGGCGTACCCATGAAAATAATTTCGTTACTAAAATTAGAGTGCCTGTACAAGCAGACACTAAATAAACATAAAAAAAACTGCTTTTTACTAAATTCTTACACACAACACACACAAAATATATATTTTTTTACAAAACACACACAGTACACATACAAAAATATATATTTTTTTACAATTTTTGTCTGTGTGTCTATTTGTTCCAGATTATCTCTGAAACGGTTAGACCGATTTTAACGGGACTTTCACTGGCAGAAAGCTAATTTCATAAGGATTAGGCTACAACAATAACTGTTTTTGTTTCAATCAAATGCACAAGAAGTTGCGGGCACATCAAGTTGTTGCATAAATTGTAAACTTACGGTCCAGAGAAGCAGCTGGCAGCTGTGAGGACATATCTGGTTGTGAGGATGCTGGCAGCGCAGCTTTGCGACCAGGTGTCCAAGTCGGTGATGTCCAAAGTTTCTACTTGGACCGTTGATGGATAGGTTTCCAAGGCATAGTTACCTGCTGAGGCAACTCCTGAAAAACAATATGATTATAAAACAACTTCTGTAATTTTAACTTTTACATTTGAGAAAATGATAATTTACTTTGGAAATAATGCACGAATGGACTAATAAAATATTATTGAAAATAAAATATATAATAATATACATAATATGCCAGCCTGCGAAGAGTGCTAATCCCAAAACCCAGAATAGAGTCATTTTGCTGAACCAAATGTTATTCTACTAATGATTTTCTATATCTTTCCCATTTATATATATGTTGTTATCAATGAATATTACTTTAGTATTATACAGGGTGTATGTTAAATGATATCACGTATTATTTTTATGATTATGTTTAAAGCAATTACTATCTATACTGATATTAAAAATGTGTAAATAACTTTGTCTGTTGCTCCTCATGCCTTAACTGCTGAATCGATTTGTATTAAATTTCGTATTGTGATAGTTTAACCTTGGGGAACGACGATTTATTTCACCCCTAAATAGACGTTGTTGTAGGTATTTTTATTAAGATTAGGATTTAGATATAGAATAATAACAATAATTGAAATAGTGATAAAAAAAAAATAATATTTTAAGAGATGGAATTACCAATCTTGTATTATACAAAAAATACAGACAAACAAAAATAGTATTAGATGTATATAAAGGGCAAAGTTATAGTAACTCTTCGATCGAGTGTTTTTCATTAGTCGTAACTGAGAGCACTTTTCTATTAAGCGTTTGTGATATAAGTGCCTTTGTATATTAAGATTTTATCCTGCCAGTCGAAGGAATGTTTTACTTATATACACTGGTAAATATTATTATCTAATAATTAAAAAATATTTTACAAGAATCTTCTTGTAAAATAATATAATGCTAATAAGTTTGCAAATTATTATAATAATTATTTTTATCATTATTACATAGTTGGTAAACGTAGCATAGCATATAATCTGACTATAGAGCCGGGTGGCTCAATAATATTCGTAAGGCAATGGGTAATTATTGGTGAAGTAGAGCTGAAGATCAATCCTTTGGTTTTTCCTATATCCAGAAATGATCTCAATCGGGCTAATGTTGTCTTACATTTTCGCGATTATTACACATTGAAATAAAACTAGTTTTAATGTTGTCTAACATATATTTCCCTTGACAATGGTGTATAGCCCATGTTACTAAAAAGCTACGACTAGTGCTTTTATATGGCCAAAATTTATTCTTTATTGTAATCGAGTGTGTCTGGTTTTTGTGTATTTACTTGATTGTGCACGCTTTACATAGTCTCTCAAACAAGTTCATCCTCATGTAAATGAATTGAATCCCCTTTTTCTTTGCTAAACTTCAATATTCCTTTTCATAATCTTAGTTGTGTATTGACACAATAAAGATTATTTCTATTTTATCAACCAAGTGCATTCTTATTATGATTTTCTGATCTATGTCTTAGCATACGAGTCATAAATAAAAAAAGCAACGGTATTAGGGCTTCTATAATAATTATCTTAATTCTGCGTTAGCCCTTAGATAACAAGTACAGGAACACCGCGTTAATTGTTAATAATTAATAGAACACCATCTATATATGCATATAAAATATGTTTGCGTACATTATTTTTATGAACGATAAATTAATCAATGATAATCATATGTATATTTATAGCAATATTTCAGCGGATATGATTTATGTGTGAAATTATGGGTTTCGGTAAAGTTTTTGTATTAAATCATATTTAGTTTATTTAAAAATAATTATAAAAAACGTATCTAACACTTCAGTCTTCTGACCTTTCCTCTCTCCAAAGAAATATTTAAGAGACTCTCTTCAGCAATGTTCCAAAAGTATGTTAAGAAAGACCTTTCTGACTCTGACCCTTATATCAAGCCCTAAATTTATATATTTTAAATGCCTTATTAGAATGTTGGTAAGTGGTCACAATGCCGAAAACACTGATAACCAATTCTGACAAACAATACGCCCTAACTTGGGTTCTGAGATGTTATGTACCTTTGCTCAAAGCCCTACCACCACGTAAGTGTCACAAATAACTAAAAGTGGGTTTACGTTATTTGCTACATTGGACAAAGGCAATTCGACTACAGGTTTTTTTTAAATGAATACAACAATACTGAGTACTGATATTTGGCGGTAGAATAACTGATGAGTGGGTGGTACCTACCCAGTCGGCTTGCACAAAGCCCTACCACCAAGGACGTTCTACCGTTCTTATGTAAATATATTATATGCGTAACTCATATATTTACATAAGAACGGTAGCCAGTTCAAATAACATACGGAACATAGTACCGTATTAATCGCTAACAATAACAATATATTTGTTATCAATCGGAAATCCTATAATCTACTTTTATAAAATACTAATCTAAAGGATTATAAAAATCATCACTCACCGGTATTCGTATGACGAAAATTACAACCGGTGTAAATGTTATCAGTAATTGCAGGACAATGAGAATTGAATGTTACCTATATAAAGATTATAGGTCTTAAAAGCAACAGGATAAATGTCATATTAATAAATTCGAAGCGATTGCATAAATAGGCATAGAAATCCATTTCATTTCCATTATCAATACGTTTTATTTGTCGGTTGTTCTCGATGTTCTAGACTCTAAGTAAGACTTCATTCAATAATTCAGTCATCTACATTGTATTATTGAATGGAAAAAAGATTAGAAAATTTATCAATAATCTACGAATTATGATTCTGAATGTAATATTAATATTATTCTTTGTTGTACATCACAAAAATATAAATTAAAGCAATTGTGTTGTATTAGAGATTTTTTTGTTTCTGTTACAGATTATTTCGCCAATATCACGATGGAGCCTGAACGGTACGATTGAGATCACTTTTTAGATTCAGATTTAATTTTGACGACATAATAGTAGATTTTGTGTAAACCTTCTTTGTTATTTCAAACATAATAGAGGCGGTCATCTCATTTCCAATGTGTGCATAACAATAAGTATCTTCATCCAAAGGATAAATTTACTTAGATTATGTCTAACCCCAATTTTGCATAGATGTATGAGAGTACAAACATGTCACCTCGAGGTGTTTTAGTAGGTATGCATGCGGTTCTGTTGTTTTTGGTATAATCTATATTATGATCCGGTGACAGTTTCACTTAATAAAATTTAAATTTTAAAAAGCTTATTTGAGTAAAGTATGTTTTGATTTTTGACAGGCCATAGGTAGTTGTTCTGACCCATCGATTAGCTTACCTACTTGTAAAAACCAACGAACACCTTCTAATATTTGATTCTAAAATGCATCAACAATACTTTTAGGTTTTAATAAAACATTTCGAGCAGATATTATACAGGTTTTAGCCAGGTTAGTTTTCATTAGATCACATGAGTCGTATGAAAGTTTTATGTCCGGCGTTCGGTTCTTTTAGGTACTTTAAAGTTATAATTAAATGGTGCAATGGAACACACAAATCTTTTGCTTTAATTTATTTTCGGGTTTTTGAAAAAGTAATGTTCAGTAGTAAGTTAAAATTTCAAACCTTAACGTATGCCCATAAAAATATAATAAATAGTAGAACGTCCTCATTTTTTTTTCGTCGCTAGAAGAATTGTCTTGTGTGTAGTTCAGGAGACCCCAATGCACCTACCTCACCTACCGCAGCTACAGATATCAATGGATTCCAAATTATTGCCGATTATAATATTATAGAAACTAATATAGTTTATCGAAATATACATTTTGGAGGAACTGATTTTTCTTAGAAATAACTGTAACTCTACAGATATTTAACGTGTCTTTATTTTGACAAATAGTATTAATGATACTACTGAGTTTCTTACAATTTCTTCGTCGGTTTTAGCTAGCTTAATCCAGATCAGAAAAGAGATTCAAAAGTGCTGATAAAAGCCAGCTTGAATGAAATATATTTCGATCATAATGTTGATATCGATTCGTCGAAGTTTAAATTTAAATATAATACATAAGGATTATTATTAAAACGTGTAGGTTTAAGTGATAGAGAATTAGTACTAGTTGTAAATTATTTTATTGCATGTACGTTATCTTTCGACTGATGAAAAAATGTAACTACTGATCTTCTTGCTATCTGGTATTTACTTGAAAAATCCTGTAAAACGACAATTCAAACGTAGATACATAAAGTATACTTTGCATTCAGATTCTTAGATTGTCTTCGGTCGTCGTTCTTCCGTTACCTACTTGTACATACGTAGTGTTATTTGTTTTCATCGATCAATCGTGGTGACTTTTAACATAATAACAAAACCCCGACCATAGTCAAATATAAAGAGTTTGACGAGTAATAGCATATACAAATATACTTGTCATCGCCTGATTACACGCGCGGCTTAGGGATCGTTGTATGTTAGGCATAAATTTAGGAGTTCAAGCTTGCTTCATACGAGGTTTCACAATTCGGTATTCAAGAGATAGAAAAAAAATCTCATGAATAATGTTAGTATAGAGCTAGTTCTGATCAAACATCTCAGAATTATTCGAGTTATGGAGGCACTTGTGAAAATATATTGATTACAATCATGTTATAAAAACGTTTTACTTAGGTCTCCTAAACATCTATTGACAAAGATACAAATATGAAAAATAATGCGTTAACTTAAACATGTCTAGGTTCGAATAACAAAAAACTAATTGGATTTAATTATAATATTTATTTTGCATTTAAACTGCAGCAGAGACGATCGTCGTATTAACTCCTGCAAAAGTGGCCTTTCCACATAAACCTCCCCAAAAGATAATTCTAGCATTCTTGCCACCATTCCACGCGGTCAAGATTTATACAGTAACTAGTTTTAGTTCATATTTGTATATATATATTTAAGCATTTAATGTTGTTAATTCTTATGTTAATAAACTCTTTCATTTCTCATAATAATATATTAATGTAGCATTATGTATGATAACCAATAAAGATAATACCAATGGTGATATTTCCTAAATAAAATGGTCCTCCAGAATCACCGTGGCAGGATCCTCGGCCACCAATGCCGGGTAGACAAGTGCAGATCATGTTTTCAGAGACTTCATGATTATCAAGCAGTGTGGCATAATCCTTACCACAAAGATCTTTGTTGATTGTGAAAACAGACACATCGAGAAGAACACTGAACCTGACCGCTCTATTTAAAGACAAATTAATGTATTATCCAATGTAATACTTTTCCATTGATTAATACAAAAATAACATTATCATACCAGATATCGAAGATTAAGCGTGTCTTCTTATCAGAAACATTTTAATATACATAACTATTATTAAATTATACTATTCATAATATTTAGATCGATGTACTGGCTGATAGACATATAACATGAAAGAAAGATAGATAGATCTACAAGACCATTCTTAAACAAATCTGGACTTACGGAATACATCTATGGGACACCGCTGGAAATAGAAACAGAGATTCTTGAAGGATTTCATAGCAAGATATTGAGATCCATGCTAGATTGCGACCCATGATAGACAAGTATACCCTACTATAATACTACGTGAGTAACAAATATATACAAGAGGATTTCAAGGTCAACCACCGTCAAACAAGAGATCACTAGTCAGTGGTGCCTAAACTAAAGGGCACAGGAAAAAGATAATAAATCTGTCTCGGGACAAGGTAGCCGTTTCTATAATAAAATTTCACAGACATTTTTAACTTTGCTGTTTTATAAATTCAAATCATTAGTAAAAAGTACATCGATAAAGTAGGCATATTTTTCAATAAAAAAAAATATATAGACGACAAAAAAGCATTGAAATAATGCTTGTTGACTTCCAAGCAGGAATATAATTAACTAACATGAATTATGAAAAAAGTAACTACTGAATTTCTCGCCGGTTCTTTTCGGTGGAATCTGCTTTCCGAGCTAGTGGTAATTTCACTTAATATTGTTGTTAAATGACGATTCGAAAAAGCCTACTTAAATAAAGTATATATTTTGATTTTGATCGCACATTTCAAATAGAATCGGCATAGTGCGTCTTCACTTCCTGTGAGGTTTAGTGATGCTACGTGATAGGGTTTCATAGAAATTTCTTCTGTTGATAAGACACAGATCGAGATACCCTATCTGAACGGCTTATTATATTAACACAGATTTCCATGAAATGCCAAAAAAATTGAACTCCTTCCTAATAACAAGACCATTAATATCCATTAATTACACATACCTACAAAATATTACTACTTATATTCTGAATCTACCACCCGTTTTCACCAATCCGTTTTAGTTTCTTGTAAACAGCTGTATTCATATTTTTTAGCTTAGCCTCAACAACAACATAACAGGCTTAGTGTTGTATTGTTATTATTTAAGTAAAATTTGACGTCATTTTGTTTGAATAATCAAGTGTTTTTGCTTTATTTGTGGTGAAAACGTTACAAAAAATTCAAAAATCGATTACATAACAATATTTTTCGTAGGAGCGTTTAAATGTTCTCTCATCCCAATTTGCCCCCAGCCAGCCTACACTGCAGGAACATTATCAGGTATTATTGTTCTTTGAAATAATATTGCAGTACGTTCAATGATTGGACTGAGGAGTAAAACTAGTTTTTACGGATTTGAATCGCGTATATTATTTAGTATTAGTATATACGCGATTCAAATCCGTAAAAACTAGTTTTATTTCAATGTGCAATAATCGCGAAAATTTAAGACAACTACAGAGATGTCACCGTCCAAACCCCGTAGTCCGAAGCTGGGGTGATTGTAGGCGTGTTCAACGAAGATAATTAATCAAAGCACCGTTGTTACCCAAATTGAACGAAAACTGCCGGTAAGTGGCTCCGGCTCGGATTCGGCGTAAGATAGGGCTAAAGGAACTGGGAACAATATTTTATTTCATTTTATTGAACAACCAAGAGTAGATACAATATTCAAATTTCAATATTTAATATATCAAAATAAAAAAATTGATTTGAAAATTTTCTAAACAAAAGTTTTACTACTTACCTACAGATAGTCTCATTTATTTATTTATTTAATAAGTACACTAACAATATACATATTAATTGATGGCTTACACAACATCCAAAAAAAGAAAAACAACTTCTGATATGTACATCGATTACAAGTGTACATAACATTCATAGTGTATCGTGTCAACATATTTGTTTAAACTTGAAAATAAAACATATTATACAATTAAAAAAAAAATGACCTATGCTATCGTCGTTTATAAACGTAATAACTATAACTAAATAATATAACAGAAAAAAAAAGAAAAAAAAACAGGAATGTAACGCACTATTTAGCTAACAAAAAGTAATCCATGAGCTTTTTTTTAAAAGCAATGAAGCTATCATGAAAGATGTCAATGCCATGTATAACTTTTGTCAATTCATTATGTCGAGCACATATGCGCACTATCGGAGCCAGTTTTCCAAGACGAGTTTTCGTGATAGGAGTATGGAATATTTTTGTTATGTAACTTCGGGGATGTTTGCGAGGAACAGTAAGAGATATTCGATGTAAATGGTCGCAGCACTTAACCTTGTTGTGTATAATTTTATGCAAAAAACATTGATCGAGAATATCCCGCCTATTTCGAAGAGACATTAATTTATATTCAGCTAGTCGCTGATTGTATGGCTGCCTGTGTGAGAAACCGCTCATCATGCACATCATATTGCACAATATTATAAAAATATAAAATATACATTTACTTGGTGGTAGGGCTTTGTACAAGCCCGTCTGGGTAGCTACCACCCACTCATCAGTTATTCTACCGCTAAATAACAGTACTCAGTATTGGTGTTCCGGTCTGAAGGGTGAGTGATCCAGTGTAACTACAGGCACAAGGGATATAACATCTTAGTTCCCAAGGTTGGTGGCACATTGACGATGTAAGGATTAATTAATATTTCTTCCAGCGTCATTGTCTATGGGCGATGCTTACCATCAGGTGGCCCATACGCTCGTCCGCCAACCTATACCATAAAAAAAACAATAATTAGAGATAAAAAGTATACAATATTTTTTTTACTGTAATATCACCATGATTACATAGTACATAGTAATCTAAAGTATGTTTAGATCTTTAAAATGACGCAACGGATTTTGACGCGGTTCTTTTTAATAGATAGTGATTCGAGAGAAAGATTCTTTGTGAAAACATGGACAATGTGACGTCGTAAATAAAAAAAAATCTATAGTTTATTGAGTATGAGCAGTGCATCCGTAACAGTAGGTACTGAATGTAGTGTGTTAATCTGCATTGTGTTCGTCAGACATAACGCAGATAATGAAATCATTATAAAAAGGTTTCCTTGTTGAACTTCTGGTTAGGTCACTATATTTTACCAAACAAATTATTTTTTTAACTATGATGATACTCAAGGCGCGTTAGATGGAGGAACAACCCTAGCTGTCGCTCTAGGAACTAAAAGAAACAAAGACAACGCGACATTTATTGTTAAAAGAAAGAGATGATAATGAACACAAGTTTTTGCTAGTTATTAACGAAAACATTGCATTGAAAACACAGCTTTCTATATTACATTTACAATATTTAGACATGGACAAGAACAAAAAGATAATCTACATCAAATAGTAAATTTGATTATTATGTGACAAAAAATGGTATCTACACTAATATTATAAAAAGAAGAAAAATTTGTATTTTCGTGTAATGAATAAACTTATAAACTACTGTGCCGATTACAAAAATCCTTTACCATTAAAAAGATACATTAACCTGAATACATAGGATATATTTTTGGCTAGAAAAGGTTAGGGAATCTTACTAACATTTTAGTAACGTAACTCAAGGCGTGAAGAAGTGTTCTAAAACGTCTTTCCTCGAATGCGCTGCAGAAACTATTGATGATAGTAACAATAGTATATTGTACAATATTAAAGAACATATAAATATAAATATCTAAATAAAACTTCGAGACAACATAATATGTCCAACTATTATCGTTATGTTTTCAAGGCTATTTCAATTCATATGGACTACTTTTTGATTCGTTTACCTAAATCGGCTTTTATAATTAATCGATGTTACGTATTTAAAAAGTCCGAGAATTAGAACAATAATAATCTCTCTCCCTTAAGATTAAATACGTTACTTATATAAATAACGATGAACAAATTCGGAGTCTAAGTATAAATAGACAACGTGGTAATGCACTTAAAAATGTATAAAAATAAAACAACAGTAAATAAATAAATAAAAGGTAAAAGTATTTTTAAAAAATCTTATGACCACTGGTGCGAAGCTGGACCGCTAGTTTGTAATAAAAATAATTTAATTAACATTAAATATATTATCTCAATCTTTATTAACATAAGAATTAATAACATGAAATGCTTAAATATATACAAATAACTAACTAAGAACTAAAACTAGTTACTGTATAAATCTTGACCGTGCGGAATAGTAGCAGGAATGCTAGCAGCATTTCCCCGTTGAATCACAATTCCGATCCTCTGAGCAAAAAATGAACCATCCCTCCTATCACCACTGGAAGCAACAAGGCGAGGTGTCATACTTTTAATGAAGCTTTTTGCACCACTACTCCAAGGGCCAAGCGTTTCTACAGAAAAAAAAAATCAAAATAAAATAAACTTTATTCGAGTAGGCTTTCACAAGCACTTTTGAATCGTCATTTTAAATTATATTATATAAATTTTAATAACATATTAAATTAAGTGGAGCTACCATAGGTTCGGAAAGTAGATCTACCAAGAAGAACCGGTAAGACATTCAGTAGTTACTCTTTTTCAACATTTAAAAAAAATGGAACAAAATAGTTATTTGACATGACAAGACACGAATACTGAGATCTTAATAATAAAATATAATGAGATAACATTATGAATATTAAACCATGTTTATTGACATGTGATATTATTGCCTATTATTTTTTATAAGAGACGGATAGAGAATTTGCTATCATATTTCTAACGATGTGCCAAGCGAGGCGCAAGCCTAACAAGTGTAAGCTGTCTATTCTCAATGCGTTTCTTCGTTTTTTGTACCCTTAGCGTATTATTATAGCTTGGGTTTTAGATAAATAAAATTCTGGGAATTTTCAACAGTGACTTTACTAAATAGTTTAGAGTAATAGCTATGCTTATTTATATAAAAAAAAACACTCTGATAATGTCACTGATGGCCTTGAAAGTTTTGAGAGTATTACCAGGATAACTATTAAGAATTAACATATAATTATAGGGTATGAATAATTAATAATATACACTATTGTTTTTCTTTCTTAAATTTTATTAAAAAATTCAATGTCAGAATAAGCCGTAGAGTAATTCTTGTTCATATCTTTATAATTCTGCAATTTTACATATGCTATTGCAGTTAAAAATTAATCTATTGATAAACTTTATTGTCGATGTGATATCACCTTACCTTGCAAAATTATTTAATAGTTGTGTCAAACGTTGTGTATTTCTTGACCCGATGATTCACTTAGTGTAAAATCATTCCAATTTACCAATCTTGTTGTTTTCCAGATTTGAAAAACTGTGGGCCAATCTCAACACTACTTACCCTCAGAAAATTATTTTACATTAATTATTACTATTTTAAAATACATAATATGTGTCATTGAAATCGATTTAGATCTACGTGTTGTCGCTACACTACCGTAATCGTATCGAGCTTATTTGGAATATTTATGAAGAGTAAAAGTCTGCATGTCTTAGGAATTTTCTGTAACATAAGGAAACTTTAACAATTCACAGTTAGAGATTATTTAGTCGACCTTTCGGCTTCTTATCTTAACAAAAGAATTTAGAGGATTGACGTTAAAGGAAAAAGTTACCCGGGGCAAGGCATCCTTCATACCAATCGAAACCAGTTCATATAGGGGATGCCTTGAGGATCAATTGTTGGACCTATTCTATTCCTGATATGCATAAATGACTTGCTCTTTCAGCTCAATAACAAAAATGATATAGTATTGCTTGCTGTTGATACTTCCTTAGTTAAAAAAAAAATAGAAAACAGGTACAGTATTACGATTGATACAATTACAACAATAAAGTACACTAGTTTAGCGTAAATAATCATAATCTAAATAATAAAAAAAATATATGTAAAATACACACCCTGGGAAGAAAATTATCGCCTTCTGACTATTGTAGTTTTATATGAGATATATATAAATAATTACAACGACTCTTCTTGAGTCAAAATATTTTCATGTCATTTCCGGTACTTATCTTATCTTCGATTTGGTTGGGATCGTTAAAAAAAAAAATGAATTATTTATTATGTAATATGATGCAACACTGTTGCTGTGTCCTGGAAAAATTGCATTCCACATATAGATATATCTCCGAGTGATAACATCTATAGATATATATCCTAAATTAATGGGACCACCGAACAACGGGTAGAGCATCACAGACCATGTTTTCAGTACCTTTAGGACAATCAAGCAGTGTGGCATAGCCATTACGACAAATTTCTTTACAGATTTTGAAAGCAGATTAAAGAATAACGCTTTACGGAAAGCCGCTACGCTATTTAAATAATAATGAATATAGATTATAGGCCAACGTACACCAGTACTTGGCCATTGATCCAAAAATTACTATTTATAAAAATTACTCTATCAAACCCGATATCAACAAGATTAAGGCGTATCTGCTTATCATTACGTGCTCCATTCTCATAATGAGAACATTAATCATCTAATAATTATCACTTATTTAATTATAATTGTATTATTTGGTAAGTGGAAACATTCAGCAAGCACAACAGAATATTATTGATTCCAGACAATATTGAAGTACGTTTAAATACATGACTGTATTTAATTGGGGTAAGGAGCCTCACCACAGAGATGTCACCGCAGTTTCGTGTTGTCATCACTGGATTATCGCAGATCTTTGTTAAATTTAACCTTAATTAAATTAGTCGCCTATACGTTACTAGAAAACTATGTGTCGCGGTTGTAAACATTCCGTATATGGGCTGTTCTCAAAAAGGGCACTCTTCGACTTAGTAAAGATTGACTTGTGTTTTTTTATAAAATTTATTTTAAGTTCTTTTTGAATAGACATAAATAAATATATTTACTGATTTTGTTTAAAATTCTAAACTGCACAAAGAAAAAGCTTGTCAAGATTTAAACACTGCCACGGTTTCGAAAAGTAGCCTCCAGCAAGATGGTAGGGTATTTTTTAAGATTTTTCGATTGATTTAATTAACTTTGTAATCCTATTAAATGATTAATTGATAAAAATTTCCAGTATCTTATCATAGAAAACAAAAACGTTATCTTTCCAGAATGCAAACGGATAATAAAAAGGGTTTATATTCTATTCTATTTATATTACATTGTATATAGCCTTGGAGTAGTCTCAAAGTCTACTGGGGTCTCAGTTGTTACGTGGATCTCTAGGATCAATTCTTGGACCTATTCTATTCCTCTTGTCCAAAAATTGATCTTTCTTGTAGGGTACAAACTTTAATTTAGTTTTAAAAAAAATAGTAGAAATAAGGTACAACATGATTTACTAAATACTATCTTCTATATATTACACTTTTTTATCGTCAACAATCTTAGGTTCAGAAATAATAAAATTAAAAAAAAAATCTAAAATATACCTAGTACACTAAATGTTCAAATGTAAAAGCTGATCGATGGTTTCAATTGGTGCCAAGTTGCAATGGGTCCCTATATAAACGGATTGACGAGTAGACTAAACTCAGCATTTGTGGTCAAAAAAATTAGATTATAAACCGCTTTTGTTTCCATTATAATATCTAATGGTATTATCGTTTGCAACCACTATCCATATCCATTCACTATCCATTTGTTCTCCAAAAAAGAGCTATTCACGTAATCCAGGATCTAAAGAATTATAGAGATACAAATTTAAAGAAATTAATATATTAATTGTTGCTCCTGTATATTCTGTAACGTTATAAAATCAAAATCAAAATCAAAATAAACTTTATTCAAGTAGGCTTTTATAAGCACTTTTGAATCGTCATTTTACAATTAAGTGAAGCTACCACCGGTTCGGAAAGTAGATTCTACCGAGAAGAACCGGCAAGAAACTCAGTAGTTACTCTTTTTTAACATTTAAAAAATACAACGTCATGTTAATTAAATACAATTATTTCAATTAATGTATCCTGCTTGGAAGTCAACAGGTATTAACTCCACGCTTTTTTATCATCTACAAAATCTTGTATCGAATAGTATGCTTTTTCTACCAATGTATTTTTAACAAACGATTTGAATTTACTAAACGGCAAAGTTAAAAATTTCTGCGGAATTTTATTATAGAAACGGATACCTTGCCCCAAGAAGGATCTATTGACTTTGCGGAGTCGGAAACTTGGCGTTATAAGTTTATCCTTACTTCTAGTGCATATACAATGATTATCACTGATTTTATCAAAGTGATCAATGTTACTGTGAATATACATGATATTGTTGTAAATATATTGCGACGCAACAGTAAGTATTCCTACTCTGTTAAAAACATCCCGAAGAGAGTCTCTAGCTCCAAGATTATAAATAAACCGAATTGCTCTCTTTTGTAAAATAAAGACAGATTCAATATCTGCAGCGTTACCCCAAAGTAATATGCCATATGACATAATACTGTGAAAATAACCAAAATAAACTAAACGAGCGGTATCAATATCAGTTAGTTGTCTAACTTTTCTAACCGCGTATGTTGCGGAGCTGAGTCTTCCTGTTAGGGATGATAAATGAGAGGTCCACTGAAGTCTGGAATCCAATTCTATTCCTTAAAACACCGTAGTATCAGCTACTTCAAGACGGTCACCATTTAAAGATATATTATAATTTTGCTTGCTAACATTAGGTAGGGTAAAAACTACACATTTTGTTTTTTGAGCATTCAAAACTAAATTATTTACTGTAAACCAATTGTGTATCTGTGATAATGCACCGTTCACATCGTCATAGTCATTTTTTTTCCTGTCAACCTTAAAAATCAGCGAAGTATCGTCAGCAAACAACACTATATCACAAATACCCTTAACATAGAAAGGAAGATCATTTATATATACTAGGAATAGAAAGGGACCCAAAATTGAACCTTGTGGAACTCCCATTTTTAACGTAGATCCAGAAGACTTTATTCCATTAATGAAAACTTGCTGGATTCTTTGACTTAAATATGAAGCGATGAGATCAAGAGCTTTACCTTTAACACCGTAGTATTTGAGCTTATAAAGAAGCGTTTCGTGTTCTACACAATCGAATGCTTTAGATAAATCACAGAATACTCCAATAGCGTTCTGTGATTTCTCCCAAGCATCGTAAATATGTTTGAGAAGCGCAATTCCCGCATCAGTTGTCGAGCGACCTCTTCTAAAACCGAATTGCTCACCATGAAAAATAGCATTTGTACCGAAATGGACGAGAAGTTGATTTAAAATAATTTTTTCGAAAATTTTACTTAAGGATGGGAGTATTGAAATAGGCCTGTAATTACCGGGATCGCTTCTGTTTCCAGTTTTAAAAAGTGGTAAAACTTTACTACATTTTAACAAGTTAGGAAATGAACCCGTGTCCAAACTCTTGTTAAAAATTACTGCTATATACGGAGCAATATCGTATATGATGTTATTAAAAAATTTTTTTTTAATAACATCATATACAATATATATATAAAACGTTACGGATATTCTGTGTACGGAAAAGTATTAATGGTTTTATGAGAAGTACAAGGAAGAAACACAAAATCTTTGCTCTGTTATTCGACTGCATAGAGTCAGTAATTATTGTGCAGTGCAACATGTGTCACCTATGATTTTCAATGTGAAAATCTCTAAAATATAGGAATACTAGGAATACCACTAAATTAGTTAAAAGTTATATATAGTCTGATTGATTTCAAAGTCTTATAATTGGAAACTCGACTAGCACTATGATGATTATAGTAGAATACGGCGTCCCTCAGGGAAGTATTTTAGGTCCGACGCTATTTTTGATGTATATGAACGAACGAGAACGATTTGTGCAAAGCAGCAAGTCGGCAACACGCGTAACTGTTTTGTAAAAAGCTGACAAATATGACACGTCACATACAAAAAATAGAGTCTCAATTGCAACCTTAGACATCACACTAAGCTTTGTGTAAAATCTGTTTCCTATTTAGGTCGTTTGTAGTTTTCATTTCTTGTTTTTCGAGCTATAAAGCCATATATAAACATAATGCAAGTGTTAGGTATACAAATTAAGTATTGTATCTTTTAAAATAATTTAATAGCATTTTTTTTCTAAAAATATGACAATTAACCCTATTTAATTATGGGTAGGAGGTATATTGGGCTTATAAGGTAAATTCCATCACTGCGGCCCGCCTATAGTTTATTTTGCTACCTTGTGGCCTTTCCCTACCAAGAGGTTGTCGACCACTGGTGTAGAGTAACTTTAAAAATTTTAAAGTAATATATTTTGCTGGGGACACAATTATAACCTCAAATGGAAAATCATGAGAACAATTCAAACAAGAGAAGGAAACTGCAGCTAATTTTATGATATGTTTTATGTTGTTCTTACTGATTTATTATTTTACTTGATCTAGAAATTTATTAGAATTGCTTAAAGGTCAATAAAACTAAATATTTGAGAAAATAAAACAAAATAATTCTAATTAGGTATATTTTGTTTTGCAATACTTTTAAACTGCAGTAGCAAGTATCCAATCGGTGTAAGAAGCTATGTTGGTGCTGACTCCTGGGTATGTGCCGTTTCCACATTCACCTCCCCAAGAGACGAGACCAATTGTGATATTTCCGAAGTACATAGGACCACCGGAGTCACCGTGGCAAGCGTCACGTCCGCCAATGTCGAGCAGACCAGCGCAGATCATGTTCTCGGTGACAGCGGGACTGTTTGGTAAAGTGGCGTAACGTTCAGCGCATACCGCGTTGTTAACGGTGTAAACGGTGGTGTCTAGTAGGACATCGGATGGCGAACCACCATGCTGAAAAAAAAGAAACAAAAGAAGACCACTGGGTTATAAACAAAATAACATAAAGACAAGATATCCATTTGTCGATACAGTAAAACCTTTAAGATTGCGTAACTTTGAAATTGTGTTACTTAAAGTATCTATATAAATTTAAATGAAATGTATGAAGCCATTGGCATCGTTAAAATAATACTCAAAGGTCGACCAATTTATAAAGACTCGCTTAAGCTGTCATTTAACAATAATGATCTTAATTTAACTAATACTACATCATTTCTAAGGTCACTCTAGACCCAAAACTGTAGTGGAATGTTCCTTTATCATCCTTGATGCATAGGCTCAGTTCTACAGCATAAGCAGTAAGAAAATTAACTGATCTGTTGCTCGATTATTATACTTGCTACTACTACTTTGGTTATTTTCATACATTTATTTTAAATGGCATTTTGGTTTGGACAAACTACAAAACTGTCTATTATACTATTTGTAATCTTGAAACTGGAAACATCACTCTTCGAGATTATTAAAAAATATAGGTATACAGTATACTTACAGTTGGTTTACAATATGTTTAAAACGGTATTATATATAGTCAGTATAATTTAGGTATTTTTGAAAGAAACAATGATAATCATTGTATAGGTATAAAAGAAGAAAGAAACTTCTACAAGAGTACATTCTCGACTACATTCCGAACCGGTGGTAGCTTTACAGATAACTGTGAGCAAAGTAGGATGTCGAATGTTTTGATTTTGATAAGATAGAATTTTTTGCTTAAGAATACAGTAAAACAAAGTACCTAATACGGTACATTTCTATGAAAGTTAACTTACCGTAGTTGTGCCCCAACCAGCGTGCACGACAGGGAAATTATCAGGTATTATAGAACCCTGAGCTACAATAGTTGCGCGTTGAACGACGGGAGTGTATGTGAGTGGAGAACGAAGCTTGACCACTGTGATGTCACCGTCGAGACCCCGTACTCCGTAGCTGGGGTGATTGTAAGCATCTTCGACGTAGACGATCACGCCGCCGGTGTTGCGGTAAGTGGAACCGGCTCGGATGCGGCGTAGATTTGGATTGTAGAAACTGCGGGAGAGTCACATAAATATTGTAACAATCGGTGAAGAAGTGGGCTGTCTTTCTTTGGGGTTTATCGTTTATGAAATAATAAAGAATAGCATTATTTCTTGAACAATAATGCTCCTAGTCTGTGGCAAAAAACATCTCGTAGGAAAAATTATAGTATTATAGTAATGAATTATATTTTAAGTAATAAAGTTTTCTAACATTTATTTTAATGTTTCAGTAGAAAATATTGTTATAAATATTGGAAACATTTTTATACAAATAGTTGCTTAATTTTATGTAATAAAACATTATATAATATGTAATAACATATACATTTACCCTCCTTCGAAGCAATGTGCAGCAGACAGGATATATCTACTGGTGAGGACGGAGCCAGCACAAGATTGGGACCAGATATCAGTGAAAAGGTTCTGGAATTCAACCTGTACCATACTAGGATATTTCTCGATTGTGGTGGGCTTACCACCCACGATACGCGTGGGTGGCGAAGCCGAATGTGCTCCTAAAAATAAGATATCCAAAATTAACTTCAATACTAAATTTTATAAAAAAATATTATTTTATTAGAACTATTATAATAAAAATTATCTATGACATTTTTAAATCAAAAAATAATTTGGGATGGCAACAAAATAGTTGCTACATTACATGTTAAATTGGCTACTTGAAGGTCAACGCCAAACATTGGTTCAAACATTGGTTCAGAGATGCAATTACTAGTCTAGGGGGGGTCTATGTCCTTTAGGCTAGTAATTGCACTGGGTCCATCAGACCGATAAGAATACTGTATCGGGCTTTTCCGGTCTGGCGGTGAAATTTAATAATTTATAGTCTGAAAAGTGGTACCTGCAATTAGCGTCAACGCCAAAAACCAGAAGGCAGCCATTGTCACTTCGGAAGTTAAACACAAACGAAACGTGGATAATAATCTAAAACATTTAAATACGTTATTACTTTATTACACCCAAATAAACTTTATAATGAGTTCAATTCTAATTTAAGATTAAAATAATAAAATATCGATAAATAGTTTATTGTTATTGCCTTTGTAATGACATTGAAAATACTTAAAGAGAATATTCCCGATGTTTTGTGGTACTTGTATGACGTTATCGATATTCGTTGTTTGATGTCACAGATGTTACGACATACCCGATGTATAAATTAAATATGTGTGATTCAACATAATTCGATGTTGTATAAAGCCAACATCAAAATCAAAATAAATCAAAATATACTTTATTCAAGTGGGCTTTTACAAGCACTTTTGAATCGTCATTTAACAATTAAGTGAAGCTACCACCGGTTCGGAAAGTAGATTCTACCGAGAAGAACCGGCAAGAAACTCAGTAGTTACTCGTTTTCAACATTTAAAAAAAGTCGAGATGCCTCAGTGGTTAGAACGCGTGAATCTTAAGTGATGCTTGCGGGTTAAAACCCAGGCAAGGACCACTGAATATTCATGTGCTTAATTTGTGTTTATAATTCATCTCTTTCTCGGCGGTGAAGGAAAACATCGTGAGGAAACCTGCGTGTATCTAACTTCATAGAAATTCAGCCACATGTGTATTCCACCAACTCGTATTGGAACAGCGTGACTATGTTCCCAACCTTCTCCTCAAAAGGGAGAGAAGGCCTTAGCCCAGAAGTGGGAAATTTACAGGCCTAATTGTTGTTTTTTGTTGTTGCGTTTTTGGTTAAGTCATCCAAACCAATTTCACAGATGCCAATCTCCTAGGAGACCAGATAATTTCAAGAAAACAGAATATATTATTAATATAACAACTTTACCGGCCCGTGTAGTGGCTCGATAGAAGGCAATAGATACTCGTCTATTGCCTTCTATCGAGTCACTACATCAACGTGGCAGTCAGTATTACTATTAATGCTTTTATGTTCTTACCATTTTCTAATTAATTTTTTATACAAACACTGCCAGCCCCAAAGCTAAAGACTGCACTTAAATAGCGGATCGACGAAACATCTATCAATTGTAATAAAACCGCATAAGATAAATATAATAAATGGACACCTGCATATTTAATTGTTAATATCGAATATTTAAAGAAGTAATTCTTTTGATCTTTTTTTATTCCTTAAAGTATATTGTTTGCAATTAGTTAAACATTTAATAATTTATTGGAATTTTACTTTATTTTCTACTTTTATTTGACATAACACATAGTTTCATATCTAAGTGATTACTATTATTTACACTCATAATAATAATTTAGTTATCTCGTTTGGACATTTCTAATAAAGCCAATATTTCTCGTCAAAAGTAGTTACGCTTAGGACAATAAAATATAGTAAATAGTCCCATAGCTTAATAGACATCTATTGCTATATATATGTATATTTCTATCTATTTATCTACCTATTGCTATATTTATGTTGCTATATAATCATCTATACATATTCATCGGTTGCATCGTCACAAGTTTATGTTTAGTAAATGTGTTTGTTCCTTCAATGTTGCAACGACGCTACGTAAATGTGCGTGATATTCATTGTAGGTATATACTCCTTCTCTGTGTCTCTATCTACGTTGTGTGCCTAGTTGTGCGGTGTGTGTGTAAGAATCGTATGTAATAATGACACAACACATTCTAATGTATATGTTTGTGATTGCCTGGCTGAATTTTAGTTATAATTAATTATCGAATGACGTCATTAGTCGGGTAGTGTGTATACCGATTTTCATGAGTCCACTCCGAGTTCCCGGGTTCAATTCCCGGCCGAGACAATGTAGGAAAATTTCATAAGTTTTCTATGTTGACTTGAGTCTGGTTGTCTGTGGTATCGTCGTCACTTCTGACTTTACATAACACAAGTGTCATAGCTATTTGCATTGGGATCAGAGTATGTGATGTTGTCCAATATTCATTGAAGTTAATGAAAGGTAACTCGTTGATATTAATGTACACATAGGTAGGTACTTTCTTTTCGTGAAACATTAATGGGTGTGACCTGTGACAAGATACTTAAGTCACCTGGAGTCAACAGCTGACTGACACCTCCTACAACAGATTACTTGAGCTGATACTGACGTCAGTGCTTGTACTTTTATAACATGTTTAACCAATATCAAGACCTAATTTACAGTCATATTAATTATAAACTTAATTTACTGATAAGACAAGGAAGATTATTTCTGGACAGATTATTTTATGTTATATGATAAAAAAAATAATCATAGCAGTTATGACGTCTGAGAACGTTTACTGTTTCTGAAATATCACAGTTTTCATACTAGAGTTATGTTTTACTGGATAGAAAGTGATAGAGTTTTATCACGGATAAAAGTATATATTGAAAATCAGGCGTCTCAATCGATAATTTTGTAAGAGTATGATAATAAGAAATAATTTCGAAAATACTTAAATAAAATAAACAAAGTAATAAACAATACGTTCGACCTTATTAGCTTTTTAACAAACTCGAATTTTGGGAAGGCTACTGAATATTTGTGGAGAGAAATGTCTTCTTATTGACCGATCAGGCTTTGAACCCATCATCTCCCACTCTGCAGCCCCATACGGTAGCCACTTGACAACCAAGGTATCATATTATATAACGAACGGAAATGCTACGACAAATAAATCTAGATAAGACTAATATGATAATTTATGGACGTAAGATTACTCGTATTTGACATGATAACACCCGAAACAGTGGATTTGTACCGATACACTGTACATGTTACACAAATCAGTCATAACAGAGCCGCCTGGAAACAAATGTTTCATCATCATCGTCAACAGTCCATGTTAGTCCACTGCTGGACATAGGCCTCTCCAATTGCACGCCACGATGATCGTTCTTCGGCAGG
Source organism: Vanessa cardui (assembly GCF_905220365.1). Classification (NCBI taxonomy): domain Eukaryota; kingdom Metazoa; phylum Arthropoda; class Insecta; order Lepidoptera; family Nymphalidae; genus Vanessa; species Vanessa cardui. The sequence goes on from NC_061143.1 coordinate 11,640,114, forward strand.
ACCTCCAAGAAAAGAGAAAAGAGCGTACTCCTTTCTTAAAGGCCGGCAACGCACCTGCAAGCCCCCTGGTGTTGCAGATGTCCATGGGCGGTTGTAGTCACTTTCCATCAGGTGAGCCTCCTGCTCGTTTTCCACCTATCATGTTAAAAAAAAAATAACTGGTCTGCCGGGAACTGGGGCCTGTGGATTGCGTCTCTTGTGCATAAGAGGAAATGCCCGTAATCGCCACGCTGTGGTATTCAGCTGCGCCTATTTTTTGATATTTATACCGCCATCAGTTAAATAAATGTTTACTGACGTTCAAATCTATCAAATGGCAGCGATTCTGTAAGAACAAGGTTATAACTCACGACTCTGAAATATCACTATTACGATTCTGAAAAAAATATTTTATATTTATTATAATGATTGTAAGCCTATAAAGTATTTTAAATATAATATTTATAAATAATCATTAAATGTTATATAACCTCTAGCTGTTGAGCTATATTCAGTCACAGAATTATATGAATGTAATGAATACTTTTTGGTTTGACATTTTTATAAATAAAAGTAGAAATAGAATATTATTACATTTGACATGGGAATTGTTAATCTGCCTTTAAATACGGAAGATAATGGATGATTGTAAAGAAAACTGTAAAAATAAATATTGTAAACCATATTGAATATTGTTAATTATTTGATGTTCCTGTTTATCTGAAGCTGGGTCTACATGATATATACATTACATACAAGGATCAATATAGCTTATCACTGATAATAGTCAGTCTTATGTTCCGCTTGTGAATACATGGTATTTAGACTTTATTACATAAAGTAGTAAAGTAACAGCCTGTACATTTCCCACCGCTGAGATAAGGCCTCCTCTTTCATTAAGGAGAGGGTATGGAACATATTCCACCACGCTGTTCCAATGCGGGTTGGTGGAATGCACATGTGGCAGAATTTCGATGAAATTCGACAGGTTTCCTCACGATGTTTTCCTTCACCGCTGAGCACGAGATGAACTATAAACAGAAATTAAGCACATATATATAGTGGTGCTTGCCTGGGTTTGAACCCGCAATCATCGGTTAAGATGCACGCGTTCTAACCACTGGGCATCTCAGCTCTCTACTGGGCCATCTCAGCTCTCTGTTATTCTCTTTATTACATAGTCAAACATTAACATTGATCAGATTTGAAGGGCGAGAGAGCCAGTGTAACTATAGGCAAGGTAACATCTTAATTTACAATGCTTTTCGATTTAGATGGTTAATATAACATCATTCAATTTTTAGGAGTTGGTGACCGCATTCTATGAAGTCGCCCAATTTGCCAGCTTGTCTGTCTATTATAAATAAAAAAGTGCATTCACTAGTGTGTATTTATGGTGTAAAATTCAATCATAATAAATAATAATAAATTTAATTATAAAAAGTAGTTGATATATTACGTTTGATAAAGATTTATTTTGTGAAGATTAAGTCAAATGGAAAAATAAGATGTAAAATTTAACTAAGAGTTGAATTGAATCGAGAAACGTTATCATGTATTAATGACACCATTATTAAGATACGGGCTTATGGTTTCTTTCCATAGCGTAAAGAAATATAATCAAACATCAGTACACCAAGTCATTTCGAACTGAGAGTAATTTTTTTACGTTTTTCATATAAATGTCGATAACACATCGACCGCGATAGTTATTCATACGAGTACTGATTCACGGTGCACAAATAGCTCCTCGTACGCACCGCGCGCATGCCATTTTTAGTGTCAAAGATATGCGTTGCAAATAGAATGGATTTAATTAGCTCTCGTATACATTTAAAGTTCAAACATGTTGGTTTCGAAACAAAAAAATTAAGATATCTTTCAAGTAATTGCAATTAGTTTTATTTTTATTAAATAACTGACTGTGCCCGCGACCTTGTACGCGTTTGAATATAACAAAAAAATATGATTGTAACCTAAGTTACTCCTTGTTATATCAGTTATCTGCCAGTGAAATTCCCGTCAAAATCGGTCTAACATCCAGAGAGAAATTGGATTTTTATGAAACGATTTCTGTAACTAATTATTAACCTATCAGTGTGTGTTTTGTCACGTACTTATACAGGTTACACTTTCTGCTTTCAAAATCAGGTATAATATATTTATATTTTACTTTTTTTTTATGTATTTCAGAATATGAAGTGTTATATTTATGTTGTCACAATAATAAAAGTTCTAAAAAATAAAATGATAAGGTTTATTATGAGAACCCACACAAGAAATGATGTTTTGTTCCATGTTGATACTGGTACTGGTACTGGTAGGCGCTTGAAATATTCACAGAATATTAAATTGTCGATATTTATTTTAAAAAAATAATATTACATTAAAAAATAAATAAATTATTAAGACGTATACAACAAATGTAATTTTTTTCTCGTTTTTAAAGACGGAACCCTTAGTCTTGCTTGTATCTCAAAAGTTACCTACATAAATATACCATGAAAACAAGTGCATAACGAATTATTTTTTATAAATCTAGGTCTCATTTGAACTTTGAAAAATTGGAGATATCTTACATAACGTATTGCATGTTTAGACGGGCCGGTTTATACATTAGGCAACTTCAAACTAACACTTGGAAAATCTGGTTAAATTTATCGCTATCAAATATGATAATATCTGGTGGTAGGTTCTCCCTAGTGACCAGATATTCCACCTTTAAACAATACTTAGGTGGTATGTTATGATGTAAGGAAGTATTAATATTTCTTACAGCGCTAAGGTCTAAGAGCGATAGTGACTTATCATTAAGTGACCAATGGACCTTCCCATTACATAGAACAAAACATATTTTGATTTAAAAAAATCCTTAAACGCAAATCGTGATACTGCCTGGTTATAAAAATAAGCATACTAAATATTTGAAGGCAAATATTAAGGCATTCTTTTGTAATATAAGTACCAAGGCGTCGTTGTAGATAAGATATATTCTAGGATGTTTGAAAATGTTAAAGAGACCTTGAGACATGCATCACCTTAAGTCTCCGACATTGTTAATTCTGGATGTTGTATTCATAATCTCAACAAAAAATTTAACATGTATATGATATATATGTATATGATTTTTATTTAGATTTATATAAGTATGTTCATTTATTTTTTTATATTGTTAATTCCTTATTAATTACCGCCTTCATGCTTTTCTGCTTAACCTAAAGGTTGACTGGCAGAGAACGCCTTCAGAAATTAAATCGGCCTTTTGTACCGTAAGCTTTGTGGTAATCTATGAAGTATTAAAAAAAAATAATAATAATGATGATGAAAGTGATTTAGAAAATAAGTAAGGAACGTAAGATCTCCAGAGCTATTCTATAAGTCACCTCGTATCTCACAGGTGAAACTTGACTTAATGTCTTTCAATGTTAAATTTTTACAAGTAATAATTGCTAAATTTTCTTCTAAATCTTCCTTACCGATTCATTTCGATTGGACAAAGGCTGAAACGAGAGCTGAAATGGCCCAGTGGATAGAACGCGTGCATCTTAACCGATGATTTCGGGTTCAAGCCCAGGCAAGCATCACTATATGTATGTGCTTAATTTGTGTTTATAATTCATCTCTTCTCATTCAATACATTCCAAACTCTCTCCTTAATGGGAGAAGAAGCCTTAGCCCAGCCGTGGGAAATTTAAACCAACACCGTAAAACGCGATCGTCATTAACCATTTTCGGTTGCGTTCAGCGTTCTAGCGTTCCGGCGCGTCGGTGCCGCCATCTTGCTGCTAATTGCGCGCGCATTTCACGTCACTCGTCAATCCGTTTATTTTTATTCGTAATAAGCCAGGTGTTATGTGTTAATTACATCACGCACGCCGCGGTATGTGATCTCCAGTCTAAGATCAAATGTTCTGTTGATCTCATGACTGGGGACTTAATCGCATAAAAAGGTAAAATAAATAACTCTCTCATTTGAAGTATCGAAATTAACGGTTATTTAATAATACTGTTAGTATTCCTGATAGTTGTCTAGATTTATAAGACTGTTTTAAATCATATTTGCATATATTTGAAGGTTTGAAGGCTGAGTGACCCAGTGTAACTACAAGCACAAGGGACATAACATCTTAGTTCCCAAGGTTGATGGCGCAGTGACGATGTTAGGAATAGTTAATATTTCTTACAGCGTCATTGTCTGTGGGTGATGGTGACCACTTACCATCAGGTGGCCCATATGCTCGTCCGCCAACCTATTCTATAAAATAAAAAAATAATAAAAAGTTTACTTCTATACAGTGCGCCGGGACGAAACGGATCACACAGACTATATCAAACCTAAAGGAAACATACAATAACCTCCAAATTTCAACGCCGATTTTCGCCGATAGCCGTGAAATGGATATCAGGGTAATTCTAGGAAGAATTCGCTTCAATCACTTTATCGCAATAGAATCGATACCTTATCGTTGAATTTCTCTAACCCATTCTATATAAAGTGGTCCAGTTGTGGTTCGAAATTCAAATATTATTGGCATCGCATAATAACGAAAAAATAAATATCGTTGACGAGATCAAAGTATTTTTGTATGTACAAATTAACACACACATACTTATATCACACTCGCTTTACACAATCATACGCACTTTGTATTGTAATTGTATATTGTAATTAATAATGTCAGTTATCTTTTCTTTATACGTATTAATTAAAAGTTTCTTTATACTTTAGTTGATTATATAACACAATGTGATATGGAAGAGTGGAGTGAAGAAAAAAAACTGACACTAATATATACATATATTATGCTCACAGTGAAACCTTACCTTAAATATTCAAAGTTCAACATCCTGCTCTTATCCCGATTTACTTGTGGTTGGCGCAGCATATCTTCTTCCATACTTCTCTATCTGACGTCATCTCACAAGTAACATACTGTCCAGGCATATCGTCTTTCACACAATCCAACCATCGTTTTATTAGTCGCCCACTACCTCAATATCCATGCACATATATGCTCAAGACCTTCCTCACAATATGCTCCTCATTTCTCCGCATAACATGTCCTTGATGATGCCGTCTTCCACATAACTTCTTGATTATCGGTGCAATTTTCAAACTTCCTCTTATGTAGTCACTCTTTACTCTATCCATAAATCTAAAATATGCTATTTATACTGTGGTAAAGGAAAAAACAGATTATTTTTTAAATAATCGATATAAATAAGTAGAATTGCCCTCAGTTTTTAAGCTGATTTTTATTTTTGTTAGAAATAGCCGATGGAAATAAATCGTGAACACAACTCAGCCGTTACTTGTTAGTAGAATTACCCATTGCAGTTTGTGTAAGATAAATAATTCTTTACTCAGAGATTTTTTATCGTTTTTTGATAACATTAATGTCTGTAATTTTATGTAACATGATGTCACGGGTTCAGTGCTCGATAAGTTAATACATAAACACACATTAGAATTTAAATTCAATATTTGAAATGTCTAACTGTTAAATAATGCAGATAAAAACTGTACTCAGTATGGCAAATCATTGGCAATGTTAGAAATGGTTCATATTTCTTACATTTCCATTGACTAGAAACCGTAATTTTTCTTTTTTGGTAGCAAACGAGAACGAGGCTGGAAAGTGACTACCACCGCCCATGGCCTTTAAGGAACGCTCTTTTCTTGAAGGTCCCAGCGAAAGCTGGTTTCACAAAGTGGTTGAGCGAGGCAGAAAAAACAAATATAGATAAATATGAGACAAAATCACATACATTACTCTGATCCCAATGTAAGTAGCTAAAGCTTGTGCTACTTGTGTTATGGAAAATCAGAAGTAACGACGTTACCACAAACACCCAGACACATGACAACAAAGAAAACTAATGGTAATCTACATCGACTCGATCGGGAATCGAACCCTGGATCTCGAAGTGGCGTACTCATGAAAACTCATGCACACACCACTCGACCACGGAGGTTGAGGAGAAAATGTCTTAGGAATCTTATTATCAGCCAATTAGCGAGTAATATTATCTTATATATAATAGGTCTTATTATTATATTTTAATAATAGTAGTAGTAGTTAGTAGCAGACAGGGCTAATACATCTTGTCCTTTGGAAGAGATGACTGCTATTCCAATACAATGCTCTGTACTGTACTGCACTACGATTTGGTGTTGGTCGTGTGACCAACACCTTCGATAGAGATATATTTATACAATACAATACTATAGTTGTACAACAGGTGTATTTTCTGTATTACCTGTATGAAAACAATTTATATGCTAATACGTAAAAAATAGATTACGCAACGCTTTTCAAAGAAGGTTTTAATGTATAATATTATCATACAAGTATCTGTGCTTCGCAATTTCCTATGAAAAGATTGGGATTGAACGTGAAAAGCCTAAATTTAATTTTCTATTAATAACGTTCGATTACAACATTATAATCACAACGAACATTGACGCGAACATCTGATTTCGTATCACGGGGCATAACTATCGAAATAAATTACGCCCGGCGACCGGTATGCTCTGCGCTGTCATCGTTGACTTCATGAAAAGGGATCGTTACAAACAGACACATTATTCATAGTAGGGCTGCCTCTGTGGACGAAATATTATTCATAGAGGATCCTTATCTATCCATTGAACTAGATTGAAGCCTGGTTTGTAGATTGCAGCACAGGTAATGAAACGAAACGTTAAGCTGATATTGCATCAAATATATATGTACATACCTAAATATTTTTACATGAAATAGGATAATGTTGTCTTAAATTTTCGCGATTATTACACATTTAAATAAAACTAGTTATAACGGATTTTAATCGCGTATATTAATTATTTTGGACATCCCGACGTTTCGAGCACTTTACAGCGTTCGTGGTCACGGGCAGACTCCAAAATAATTAATATACGCGATTAAAATCCGTTATAACTAGTATTATTTAAATGAAATAGGATTTTAGAGCACAAATAATACAATAGTAAGGAATTGTAAATTTCCCACGACTGGGCTAAGCCTCCTGTTTCTTTGAGGAGATTGTTTGGATCATATTCCACGTTGCTCCGATGTGAATTGGTGGATCAACGTGTGGTAGAACATGCAGGTTTCCTCATGTTTTGCTTCACCGCCGAATTCGAGATGAATTATAAACACATTAAAACACATGAAAATTCAGTGGTGCTTGCCTGGACTTAAACCCGCAATCATCGTCAGATGTACGCGCTCTAAATACTAAGCCATCTCGACTCTCGACAACCTGCCACCAACCAAAATGTGCCTTCTATGAGATGTTTAAAATAAGAACATCATAATTGAAAACATTTATATTTTGTAGTAAATTCTGGGCATAAAGATGTTCCTCGTGCCTATGGTATCTCAGTATTATAGTTCGGCGGTAGAACATCTGATAAGTGGTACCCACGAGCTTGGACAAAAGTCGTAGGATACTTGAGTTAAATAATTATAAAAAATGTTGATCGTTTATAATATCAGTTATCGAAGGCAATTGCTCCTGTCACGATAATTTAGACCAAGAGGCAGAGTCCAAGAGTATTCTGATTCCTTAAGAAATCTACCAACATCGGGTTTGAGACTTTGATCAATGATTGAGCCTGCATATATACTCGTATTATGTCAACTCGGTGACGTTGTTTATACCTGATGATACAAGTGCATAAACGCGTTATAAAATAATATTAATTAATAAATATTAGCAAGATACAACGAACGAACACAATATTGCTTTTAAATAATTTAAGGCATTTCCATGATATATTGATGCAATATATTCTATTTTTTGTCCATTTTTCAACAGTATCTAGTAATATCGCGACATCGTGCGCGTTTGAATTTAACAAAAAATATTTTTGTATCCTTGGTACTCTTTATTACATTAGCTGTCTGCTGTGAAAATCTTGTCAAAATTGATCCAGCCGTTCCAGAGATGAGCCGGAATAAACAGTCAGACGGACAAAAAATCATATTTTATTTGTATATACATATATGTATTAAGTATAAAGCGGTTATTTTATATTACAAATATACACTCCAATTGTAAATATGTATAGATAACAATTAGTTAGTTTATTTTATTATTTAAGAATAATTTTCTTGTTATGGTAAGGCTAAATAGAAATTTTAATTGAAAGTTTATTGAGGTTTATGAGGGATTATTGATATTTCTTACAATATAAATATACCTATGGGTAGTAGTGATGACTCACCATCAGCTCACACTCACAGCTGGTCATTTGCTACATTATCTGTGTACATAAATTAAAAAATAAACTTTGTCTTTCACAAAGAAACATATTTGTTCGTTTTGCTCATAAATAAGTAAAAAATATATCGTTTGTTTCATAAAATAAGTAGAGTCAAACAAATCGAAGTCATTATTTCCTGCTTAATAACTAAAAATATAACATTACGTATTTTTATTCAAGATTATAGACACAGAGGTTAAGTATTTAATATGTAGAGGTTTGAAAGAATTTTACCCTTATCAGAAAAATATTCACGTCTTTTTGATCTTATAAATACGCGATTAAATTAAATATACTAAACTCAGATGGTCGTCTTCTTTTTCTTGTTGGTAGAGCTTTATGCAAGTCCGTAGGTACCACCCACTCATCAGTTATTCTACCGCCAAATAACAGTACTCTGTATTGTTGTGTTCCGGTTTGAAGGGTGAGTGAGCCAGTGTAACTACAGGCACAAGAGACGTAACATCTTAATTTCCAAGGTTGATGGCACATTGACGATACAATAATAAGAATAGTTAATATTTCTTACAGCGTCAATGTCTATGGGTGATGGTGACCACTTACCACCAGGTGGCCCATATGCTCGTCCGCCAACCTATACCATAAAAAAGAAACTCTATCGGTATTAAAATTACGTGATATGTTTTAAAATAGTTCAATTTCATTTTTACTTTTTTAGTTTAAAAAATCTATCAACAACTATTAAGCACGTGTTGTTATTATCTTTATTTATAAGTAATATATTTAATGGTACCTGTAATACTTTTGGGGTACTATACGCACGACACGCAGAACAAACCGGTGAAATTTACATTGTTTTCGATATATTATTCCAATATAGGTAGTATAACAAATAATTAATTTAGATACGAAAATTATTCAAAAAAAAAACCAGTATATCTAATGAAGTTTATTTTCACACAAATAAAAATAAATCCGCTCATTTAAGATTCACATGAAATTCAATGAATTAGATCGAAGTCAGAATAAATCTATGTGCTATTCTTATATAAATGTATCCGCGTGTGCAAAGCCGATTGTATATATATGTAGTAGGAGTATACGCACACATGCTAACCTAATTATGTTAGTAAAGATTATCAGTGTGGGTCCACCCACGAGTATTACTATTAATTTGATAACGTCATATTGGATGTATGACCTTAAGCCATTGTCTATAAATGTCCCGTAAATTTTATAAGTATATTATTTTTTCTTCCTCAAATCTTTTTATTTATGAGATTAAATACTAATAATAGTAATAACTGCTTACATAGATACTTCGTACTTTTAATGAGGAATTCAATTACTATAAACCTTTTTAGTAAGAACATAGTGTAGCCAGGTATATTAGGTGTTAATAGAAGTATCAGAAGTATGAAATGCTAGCCCTGATTTCCACAGGTAGGTTAAGGTATGCGTAGCGCCATCTATTCTGGGGCGCATTAATCAGTGGAATGGACGATTTATTAAGATCTGACGACGGCTTGGAGTATGCGTCGATGTGGATCGCTGTTGCACGACATCATGGAATTTGACGAGCTATTTTCAATTGGAGAAAATCTACATCATCATTACATGAACTTTCATAACAATAACGAAATAAGTTTGGTTATAACCACTCGCTATAGCGAGTAAATATTTTTATAGAATTCTTCCCTCTTTGTTTAAATATATAGAACCTCTTTTGTTGTATATTTCTTGCCCAAAAAGTTTTATCAGTGTTTTAGCAACAACTGTTACGACTACAGTTATGCCCCTTGGTAAAAAATAACCCATTTTTATATTTGATTGATTAAAATATTTTACATACCAATGAACATAATTATTTTAGTACGTAAGCGTTTTTTTGGATCCTAAATAACTTCAAGAGAAAAACATACTGATTCCGCAAAGGACGACAACGCACCTAAAATGCCCCGGTGATGAGATGTCTGCGCAGTGGTAGTCACTTGGGGTGAGCCTCCAGACTGAGTTGGTATTGCATACACTTAAAATCATCAGATTTACAACTACAACAACAGCCTGTTTATTTTCCCACTGCTGGGATAAAGGCTTTCTATGACTTTAGGAGAAGGTTTTTGGAACATATTCCACCACGCTTTTTCAATGCGGTTTGATAGAATGCATATGTGACAGTATTTCTACGAAATTAGACACATGCAGGTTTCCTCACGATGTTTTCCTTCACCGCCGAGAACGAGAAGATTTATAAAGACAAATTTACAACAACAACAACAACAGCCTGTAAATTCCCACTGCTTCTCTCTTTGTGGAGTAGGTTTGGAACATATTCCACCACGCTGTTCCAATGCGGGTGTATGTCGTCAATCTGGTCTAATTTGACAAACCAATCAGATGAGAATTACTCTAAGATAAACAAACCGTCTCAGCCAAACGTATACTCAAGACAAATTAAGCACATGAATATTCAGTGGTGCTTGCCTGGATTTGAACCCACAATCATCGGTTAAGATGGAAGCGTTCTAACCACAGGGCCATCTCGCTTCTTATCAGATTTAATATGGTATTAAATGTAATATGACTTTCCTCATGGGCTATAATTCTATTGATACTTATATCCAGTTATTTATAATCTGTGTATCAACTGTATTTCTGATTGGTTGCTCCCCATTGGCTCCCATGTCTGCACTTTGACGCACATAGTAGAGCAGATAGACTTATGAAAGCGGGAAAAAAAGGAGGAAAAAGTCCCAGGTTCATTTAAAATTCAGAACGATAAAAATAAGGTAACCACTGGACAACCTGAGTTACTTTCGCAATTAATAATATCTTTATAGCTGTGCCCGTGACCTTGTGCGCGTTTGAATTTAACAAAAAAAAATATTGTTGCCAAGTTACTCCCTATTATATCAGTTGTCGGCTAGTGAAAGTCCCATCAAAATTGGTCCAGCCGTTCCAGAGATTAGCCGGAACAAACAGACAGACAAAAATTGTAAAAAAAATTATTTTAGTATATGTACCATCTACACATACATATGCATTAAGTAAAAAAGAGCTATTTTAATATTACAAACAGACACTCCAATTTTATTATATGTATAGATAATTCGATTTTTAAACACATCATATTTTTTTTAAATACTGTCTTTTAAAATTTCCTAATAACTTATCTGGAATTTCTAAATAATAAAGTTCCTATCCATAAACAAGCTGGGGAGATAAAAACTATTCGTTTTAAGCTACTCACAGTAGTAGGTCATTGTATAAAGAATAAGTTCTAGGTAGTATTACGTTTGCTGGTCTCTACTATCGAGGTCTGTACTAAGAAGTGGATATACTTAATACAGCGGGCACCTGCGTCTGTGCCGTTTGATAAAAAGCGTAAGACGGCGCCGCGTGTCATATAATTACTGACATGTAAGCTCGTTACGAAAAGTGTTAAAAGAATAACAAGAAGTAACTGGTTTTTTTATTGATATATATCTAAATTAATATTCTTGAACTAATCCTTATTAACTCTTAACAGTTAATTGTTATCATTATTTATTTAAATGAAGCACAAATTTAGATAGTTTCAATAAGAAACAGCAAGATACTCACTGTTTAATTTTTATATCAAGTTTTACTAACAAATAGGCTATATGCCGATGGTAGGTGGTCATCCCTGCCCATGGACAATGGCGCTATCAGTAATATCAACCAATCATTAATGGTCAATGCACCACCATGCGAACTAAGATAATATGTCCTTGGCTAATTTGTGTTCTGGTTTGAAAGTGGAGTGAGCCACTGTAGTCTTATAAGGGACATAACATTTAAACTCACAAGGTTGATGTCCAATTTGATGGCCATTTAAGGGATGCTTAATTATTCTTACAGTGCGATGGGCGGTGGTGTACACATATCATCAGTTATCCATATATTTGTCCACCTATAATTAAAAAACAAAACATATAGTTTATTTATACTGTAATTTTATTTTTCAGTTTAACTTTTCCCCGCGACGGTACCGCCGCGTGCGCAGCGGCGCGCCAACTGCATTACTGTTTAATTGTTATCGGCTCTCAGTCCGCGGCGCCGAGACGCCGACCTGGGCCATATTTCTGTTATAAATCACTTATTAAATTAATATCCGCATTAAATCTATATAAATTCTTCCCTGTCCCGATATTTATAGCAGGATCGTTGTTGATTTCAGTCGGAACTAATACTAAAGGTTAATGAGCTGGCAAGTGGCACATTTCATGACGATAGGATTCGAAATTCAAATCAATATGAAATTACTTGATCCAGACTATTAATGTTCTATAGCCTATATAGCCCTGCGTTTTTAAATTACAACATTTCTATGTTGTAATTTTTTTTTCTATATATGATTTTATTCTTGGCTAGTAGTCACCCGTAACTTCACACGCGGTTTAGGTTGTTATGTGTGAAGCAAAAAATAGCCTATTTCCTTCTTGGAGTTCAAGTTTTCTTTATACCTAATGTCATAAAATTCTACTTCAGTGGTTTGGTCGTGAAAAAGGTACAGACAGACAGAGTTACTTCCAAATGTATAATGTTAAAAAATATAGATTGCATTAGGTTTACCTTTATTTATTAATTTTATTAATTTCATTTAATTGTTTAATGTTACCTATTTTATTTGTGTATGTTAGGTATTTGTTTTGAAAAAGAAAATGTAATTATTGTTATCGATGGAAACTTAGTTGATGTACTTATCACTGTATGTTATTGTAATGGAAATGTCGTTGTTTTTTTTGGTATAAGTTGGCGGACAAGCATATGGGTCACCTGATGGTAAGTGGTCACCATCACCCATATGAATCAAGCTGTAAGAAATATTAACTATTCCTTACATAGTCAATATGCCACCAACCTTGGGAACAAAGATGTTATGTCCCTCGTGCCTGTAGTTACACTGGCTCACTCACCCTTCAAACCGGTACACAACAATACTGACTACTGTTATTTGGCGGTAGCATAACTGATGAGTGGATGGTACCTACCCAGACGGGCTTCCACAAAGCCCTACCACCAAGGATTATAACTTTATTTATTTATAAAAAAAAAAAGTTATAATAACAGTAATCATTGTTACTTAATATTTTATTTTCATTTAAGTACATGTCTGTCTTTGAAAAATACCCTGTGAACAAAGAAAAACTACGAGATATGCGTCCAAAAGGTCGGTTGAATTATGTAATGAATGTAAATCTGAGACAATAATCATTTATATAATTACTCTATATTTATTATTTGCATTTTATATATTAAGGTTTTAATAGTGTTTTATGATTATCATGGCCAACTCAAATTGTCCTGACTGATATAATTTTGGTATTACTATTGCATAAACCTGTAACAATTCTTTTACAATATCGTTACGAAATAACTCACTCTCTCACTCAGACCAAAATATATACACGCGATTGAAACTCAGGTGGGTTATTCAATTTTTGTACATTATTCCTCATATTTACTGCGAACAAGGTTTACTGTAACAAAATCTTTGCTTATCTATTATTGACAGATCATAACAGCAGGTTATGTACTATTTGTGGTCAAGTGTAACGGACAGTACAAACAGACAGATTTACCAGTCATTTAAAAATACTTAATACAGTAATCTTTGAGATAAGAGCTGAGATGACCCAGTGGTTAGAACGAATGTGCTTAATTTGTGATTATAATTCATCTCGTGCTGGGCGGCGAAAGAAAACATCGTGAGGAAACCTGCATATGACTAATTTCATCGAAATTCGGCCACATGTGCATTCGACCAACCCACATTGGAACAGTGTGGTGGAATATGTTCCAAACCCTATATTTAATGGAAGAGGAGGGCTTATCCCAGCAGTGGGAAATTTACAGACTGTTACTTTACTTTATTTTATTTTAATCTTTACAAAAATTGTAAATGCAAAATTAGGTCTCTCTGTCTGTCTGTATCCTACGCTTTCATTTGATGAAATTTGGTTACCTACCTGAAGTTCAAACCCTAATACGTTAGCGAAGCGGGGAAAACTACTGTTTTATATTCTACTGTATCTTAGTATCAAGCGTAAGATAGTAATAATTTATTTGCAAAAATGTTTGTAGTGTTTGATTTGACTTTCAATAAGTAAGTTTAATGCTTCCATATTTAAATAAAGGAATTTGAGTTTTGAGGTTATTACAATAGATATGGCATTTAGTTGAGACCAAATACTTAGGCAAATAGTATATGTTTTTTTTTTATGGTATAGGTTGGCGGACGAGCGCATGGGCCACCTGATAGTAAGTGGTAACCATCACCCATATACAATTAATCTGTAAGAAATATTAACTATTCCTTACATCGTCAATGTGCCACCAACCTTGAGAACTAAGATGTTATGTCTCTTGTGCCTGTAGTTACACTGGCTCACTCACCCTTCAAACCGGAACACAACAATACTGGGTACTTTTATTTGGCGGTAGAATATCTGATTAGTGGGTGGTACCTACCCAGACGGGCTTGCAAATACCCTCACATATCTCACCATATGTGAGAGTAATGATGATACTTCCTTGGCGATTTCGACTACCACGGGTAATCTCAAGGGGAGACCAACCAACTAAGCAATACTTACTAAGTATAGTACAGAAGGTAAATAGTTTAGACGCAGGATCAACGGCTTTACGCATTTTCCGAGGCAGGATAGTGTACATATATCAAACATCCGGGCAGTTGCTGAAGGTTTTTCATCAGAACAACCCAATATTTTATCAATCAGGCCTGGAATGTACATATGTGAAAAAGTTTAAATAAAGTTTTAATTAAGTTAAGCGATAAGGTCGCCAAAATTTTACGCCTCTTTTACTTCGGGTGGATTCGTTCAATTCGCAAACAACATAGCGATTAATCTTAAATTAAAATTCATAAGTAAAGTAATGTGCATCCATTTGTCATGAATAATTAAAAGGTTTCACGTGTTAGCTATGTATATGTGAAATCGTTACACTGAGCTGAGCTGAGGTCGTGAACTTTGCCAATTGGCCGCACCCGGCGATGTCCGCATTCTTCTGTTCCGCAACATTAGTGTCTAGACATGCCTAGGTTACTGGGAAATCATCTAGTATTATATTATATGTTGAAAAATAATATATAACAGAACATGTGGATTTTAAACGCAGATAACTAATTCGAACCTCCTATGTGATTCATATTCTTAATTTGGGCTTATAAGTCTAGTGCTAAGCTGTAAAGGAAAACATCATTAAAATAATTATTTATGTAAATTTACCTGCATTATTTGTCGGTTGATATCTGCCATATGTTAACTCAGAAAACTCATTGGAAAATAACTCAACAGCTTCTCAAAAGAATGGATTCTTTTCGGATATTAGCTGAGAACATTTGAAGTTTACTAAGATATATTTTTGTATAGTTTAGCGGACTAGCATATGGGCAACCTAATGTTATATTGTCACCACCGCCCATAGATTTTGGTGACAGAATATCTAATGAGTGCTCCCAATCTAGACGGGTTTGAACAAAGCCTAGCCACCAAGTAGATATTATTATGTTTTATAAATATGAACATTAATACAACGAACAATATTTTCTATACTGCTCAAAGAATTATACACATATGTAAACCTAGTATTTATTAGATATAGAAAAAATAAAAATTGTCGTACCTATTTTAATATTATTAAAAACTCCTGGCAGTTTTGGAGCAATGAATGCCTCATAATTTGCTATGATATTACGATAACGTGATCTTAGATACCAATAATTCTTTTATAAATAATAAACTTCGTATATTTGCGATGCCATTTTAATTTGCTTTATAAAAAACATTGTTATCTCAACAGCATATTAACTTCATGTAGCCACAAAACAAACGCCTTGATCATGAAACTACGTCAGCGTGCGCAAACAAAGCCTTATAACATAATACCGACTTCTTATCGCTGATACTCATGTGCAGAATGTGCCTAATTTGTTACATAAGTGTAATAATTAATTTAACTACTCAGACCAGTTACTAGTATAATTGTATTTTAAATCAAGATTCAAACTAGGCATGCCAATTTTATGGGTTCATTCACCACAGGAAAACATCGAGTGGAAACTGGTATTATCATAACCTTCATGCCCATTGAAGCAGGGTATTAAGCCTTCTCCAGAAGCAGCAGTACATATATAGTCACTTTTTAATTGAACCTAAAAAAAATACTTATTAAGTATGTGTGTAAAGTAATATATTCTAGTATGGTTTGATTTAAACAAATATGTGATCCATAATTTTTATTTAAAAATACCCTGGTCGATATAAAATTTTATCACAAATTCTCTAAATTTTGGTTATCTAAAAATTATATAACAAAAATCTTTGTCCAAATAGGCAATTCTTAACAATATGGAATCTCAAATAAGATCGTATTAAAATAGTAAAAAAAATGCATACAATAATTTAACCTACTTAAATAATAATACAAGTCTTACTTAACATATCACTTAGTAACCGAAGTAACGTCAGATACATTGCTAGGGAAGAAAACTGGCGATTCTATGGAATATTGGGTGTACGATTTATCCATTGCTTTCAACAAATTCTGCAACAAATTACTTTGCTCCATCAACAGTATATTTAGATGTTTCATCTCTTGATCTATTTTCTTTAAATTAAATGTCGTCTGATCTATTTTCTCTTGCATGCCACGAATTTCAATATTAAAGTTTTGATCGTTCGTTTGTCCCTCGTTCTTGAACTTTGATGCGTATCTATTTTTATACAGCATTTCTTTAACCGACCTCCCTGATTTCAATTTGTTTATTTGGGCCATTTCGTACGCAGCCATCATGATATCTGTCGGTAACCTTTTCTCGTTGGGATTCAAAGGTTTAACGCTCAATATAACTTTACCAGCCTCTGGTGATACGAGTGCCGTTCTGTAGACATACTTGTGTAAACATTTTGGCAGCCATGCGCTAAACATACCCATTTCAACGAACAGAATCAACTTAGTTTGTCGTACGAGTTTAGATAACCCCGCAGTTTTCCGCAACCCTTGAATATCGTGGACCGCTATACCGACCAATAAATTCATTAATATAATAGTTACAAACATAAGAAAGAGGATAAAGATTATTTGGCATGAAAGTTCAGATATGAGAGGCGGATCTTCGAGCATCGGATCGTTTATTAAAATGTTCAAATTAAGCTCACCGACCATCATGGACAATGTACTGATGAAACCCATTAGGGGGTTCGAAAACATTTCTTCGTTCGGAAATACAACACAGAAACAAATGGTGAAGCCGAGTAAAAGGCAAATGTATGCCAGTAATAGTTTAAGAAATTCCGTCAACACTTTTTGATACATGGCCACGTAATCGCCAAACATTGGCAGTTGACCCATCATTAACATCAAATTCGTCCAAGCTCCAAGTACGGCGTATCCACCAACATGATTTTGCCATCCGTATTCCTTTTGAATATTGTACAGTGAAAACACAGAAAGTAGAACGAACCATTCCATAAGGTTTTCAAAACTTGTAAAATATTGATACAAACTTGAGTAGCCAGTTATACCTGTCAGTTTACGAACGATTTCAAATGCTGTTATCGCTATTAAAACCCATCTTTCAAATTCAATCGGATTTTCTTCTAGAATATCACCAAGTAGTGATTGATGTTGACACAGTTCGTTTGGTACACCATATTTCATAGAATTTTTACCTTTACATGTTTTAACGACAGCTGTTAGCACGTAGATAGATAAGAATGATACAAACAAGAAGCAGAAGATTAGTCTGGCCAAATAAAATTTTCTTATCTTACGCCATTTCATAAAAAG
Source organism: Vanessa cardui (assembly GCF_905220365.1). Lineage (NCBI taxonomy): Eukaryota > Metazoa > Arthropoda > Insecta > Lepidoptera > Nymphalidae > Vanessa > Vanessa cardui. The sequence goes on from NC_061143.1 coordinate 11,658,163, forward strand.
GAATGCTGAACATAAAGGATGTTGCAATATGTCTTTTTGACCTTCATCTATCAAACTGTTTAAATATGTTATTTCACGAGGGTAAGAATATTTTAGTAACTTACCAAAGTCAAACTCGATTTGCACCTCTTCATTACCCTCAGTTGAACGACTTAATGAAATTCCATTATCCAAATTGTGCCTTAGAATTGTCATAGATTTCGGGGTCTTTCTGACTATTACACTTAAGGCTGTGTGGCCTTTTTTAGATTTAGAAGTAACATCTGCTCCTAAGAAAATTAATGTTTCAACACATTGTGCCAGTCCATCCATAGCAGCAAGGTGTAGGGGAGAGTAGCCGTACTCGTCTTTTTTATTTACTTGTGCTCCCCAACTTACAAGCATGTCAATAATTTCACAAGCACGCTCAGTATTACAAATAGCAGCGTGTAGAGGCGTTCTCTTATCGTGATCTTCAGCATTGGCATCCGCGTTTCCATCACGCAAAAGTACTTCAACACATTCTAAGCTCGAACATCTAGCGGCAAGATGAAGTGCAGTAAAACCTCTGTAATTCCTTATGTTTGCTTGAGCGCCTTCTGAGAGTAAGAGTTCCACACATTCTGCGTAACCTCGTGACGCTGCCAAATGTAATGCAGTGCATTCTTTGTCTCTTTGTTTCGTCAATCCCTTAACACTCAATTTTGTTTCTTTTAAGAGAAATGCGAGACACCTTTGAGCACCAAGCTCTGCGGCTAAATGTAACGCGTTGAGACCTCCTGAAGTGCTGTATCCTGGATCAACACCTTTTTCGATAAACAGTTCCATACATTCTAGAGCGTCATTTCTCACTGCACAGTGAACGAGGTTATCTTCACATCCAGCTCGTTGTACCACTCCATGTAAAGAAGCTCCATGAGCAATAAGAACTTCAGCTACTTCCAGAGAATTCCCAAAGGCAGCACAATGAAGTGGAGCAAAATATTTTGGGGCGTAATCGATATCAGCCCCAATCGATAATAAGTAAGCCACTGATCTGCTCGCCCCACTAAAGGCGGCAATATGAAGCGCTGTTAATCCAACTGGCTCGGAATAATGTATGTCTGCTCCTGAATCGATGATTGCTGGTAGCAATTCATCACGAGTGAGCAAAGCTGCCCATAACAGGGTCAAGTTAACAACAACTTCTGGAGCAGAGCAAATATGTTCTTCAATATTATCTGCAGTAATTAAACCACATTCGACGTCATCAAAGAACCTGCCAGCGCCTAAAGTTAATGCTTTTTCACATAATGATTTCCTTATCATATCTTCAGTAAGCCTCGCTTCTGGATCTGGCGCCATAATATCGAAGCTGTGGTACATATTGGAGCCATCTTCAGCTGGAGGCGAGGGTCCGACAAATAAATATTCTTTAGCTTTTCCAGGCTCTGAGGCGGCTTCGAGCAAATCGATGTTTCGAACATGTTTGAAGGAGCCTTTGAGAGGGTACTCCTCTGGTTCCCGAGATCGCGTACTGATGCTCCTCGTAATTCGGGATCTGTTCGTTGATGGTGTCGGAGTCTGAAGAGGTGCAGGCCACCCCATCTCGCGATAACCAAAGTTGTCCATAGTCGGACAACGACTGACGGCGGTTCCACTTATATCTTATCTCATCTCACGAGACAAGCGAGATCTTGTTTGTCAACGTGATTTATTATGCTATTTTTAATGCGCGTTAATTAATACAGCTAGAATTTTTGGCTAAAAAAAAAAACCATTTTGCAATACCTGTGACTTACGTGTTTTGTTTATTATGTTATCTCATTTTTACTATTGAGACAAAAAACAAAAACAAACGATTATATTTTTCTAGTAAAATAGATACAATTTCATATCTCTCAGAAATCCTTTGAGACTATCATATCAATAGAGTTGATAAAAATTTTAATTAATTCACGGCCATTCATACTTAAACGTATTAAAGTATTATGAACGAATTATTATCAGTCATTTCTTGATATAACATAAAATATACAATTACTTAATCCGTTTTTGATAAAACAAGTAATTCAATACATATATTTTATCTATGCCCGTATTGTTGTTGTTTTATTCCCGTAATTCGATTATGATATTTCCTAGAATCAATTAGTGGAAAAATAGCGAAATTTGCTACAAACCAACAAAATATAAAAGTACTTTCTTGTTATAATAGTAATACAGCTAACCCGTCGTAGCTTTATCATCAATTTAATCCTTTTGTATAATAGCCTATATTACAACCCAGTAGCGATAGATGACGCTGCGAAATATTCTCTATTGAGTTTATAAAGTGTGGTAACAATGCATGTTGTCAAACAGTATTATTATAAAATTATTAACAGTCAAAATCAAAATAAACTTTATATAAGTAGGCTTTTACAAGCACTTTTGAATCGTCATTTTACAATTGAGTTAAGCTACCATCGGTTCGGAAAATAGATTCTACCGAGAAGAACCGGCAAGAAGCCCAGTAGTTACTCTTTTTCAACATTTAAAAAATACAAAGTCAAGTTAGTTAAATACAATTTATTAAATCAATATATCCTTCTTCAAAATCACCTTTTTCAATCGAAAGAGTCTATATGAATTAAGAATATGTATATGTATATTGATACACATATACGCACCAATCCACTACACATTCTACAAGAGTTGTTATCAACACAATCATTCTGATAAATGATATAATAAAAAATTAAGTATCGCTGCTTGAACAAGGCGTCCACTCTCTGTCGTTGGACTGTCAGTGTACATACATGTGGGACATTTTCATACAATATGTATTGATTTGTTCACCTTTACTACCAAGCGCTAGATGAATCTTATAAATGTGAAAAATCAGAGGTACTTGCCGGGTTTGATGAGTTATGCAGCGAATTCACTTGACTTCACTTACGCATTTTGGCTCTAATTCATTAAATATTTTATATATTACTAGTTAGCGCCCACAGCTTTGCTCGCGTTTTAGCGGTAGATTATCATGTGTTAGACATTAAAACTAGCCTATGTCGTTACTTGGAGCTCAAGCTAATTTCACACCAAATTTCATCAAATTCGGTTCATTGTTTTGGTAGTAAAAGACAGACATATACATATATATGAATGTGAAAGTAATTCATACTTTCATATTTATAATATTCGTATAAGATTATTATTTAAACTTGTTGTATGCGTAATTAACAATACTAAGCTGTTTGGCGTTATTATATCTGATGTGTTTGCCTCACCCAGACTTGCATAAAGTGTGTAGCACTTTATATAAAGTATGCGTTCATGATAGGCAGGAAATCAAATTCTAAGTTGTTAATCACGTAATACGCCCAATTTTAACACTTCTCCATACATACAATTAGTTTTTCCGCAATCGCAATCCTTATCAAATTATATTCAATTCCAAGATAACAAGGAAAAAGTCAACAACTCTTGTCATATAGAATTTTGTAATTTTAAACGTTTCTAAATAAATATTTTCAATCATATTACGCATTTTTATTTTTAATTCAGTCATTAAAAGCAAGTATTTTCATAACATATATGTCTTAAAAATTTATATATGTGACGGGGAACCGGCAAGCTTGTTTGCTTTTGTCAGCTGACATTCCTTGTTTTTATAACATGAAAAACAGCGAATGACGTCACAGGCCATACAAAATCAAAACTTAGTGATTATCTGATACTGCGACATATACATTATAATTAGCTTAAGTTCCTCTGATGGAAAAAAGTCTGTCTCCTTAAGGAAAAGGCGTGAAACTTCCCCACGCCTCCCCGATGCTGATTGGTTAATTTCAAGATGCTCTGAGTATATTTTATCAGACAAAATGAAATAGTTTAGCATCCTCAAAGTATTCTCTATTGTCTATATAATATCATATTCACGTGTATTTTACAATTATCATTAATTTCATATAATTCTTAGAACATAAATAACCTTCAGTACTCAAGAACGATAGCATGTGTTCATAACGATACACAAGCAATAAGATAAGGTTTCAGACGAACATTGCTGACGCAGCGATTCCGCCATAAAAGTTGATGTTTTCAAAAAACCTTCCTAAATCAGACATTTATAATTCGCTATGTATAATGTATGTTCTAAATTTGAAATTTAGAACATTGTAGACTTAGTAGTAGTTGTCTGTGTGTTGACAGTCATAGAAATGACAAACGATTTTGTAAATACAGATAATGAAAATAGCTTAAGCACCTTTAAAAACAAATTATTGCCAGTGGTTGAATTGGTTTTTTTTGCCGTATAATAAACCAAGTATACTTAAACGTGTAAATTCAGATAAAACCTTCTTTTTACTACGTTTACTATTCTTTTTACTTTTATAATCTATTTTTTATATGAATAAAAAAATAGATTATAATAAAATAGATAGATTAAAATTTTAAATTATCGATGTATTACTATTAGTTTAAAACTATTAATAGAAAAAGCTATTTGACCTAAAGCAAAGAAAAAATCTTTAAATTGAGACATTTTGTACCGATATAGAATAATTCAGATTAGATGAACCAACACCAATAATCCTAAATATACAACGTGATATAATATAAAGGTAAACTGTAACTCAATCTACACTGAGGTTATAAATGCGAAAGTAACTCTGTTACGCTTTCGCGATCAAACCACTGAACTGGACGGGATGAATTATTTTATGAAGCAAGCTTTAATCTGAAGGAAGAACATTTTTTATACGTTTTTTGTACTTGGCAATTAACTGCTAAACTGAAAGCAAAGTCGGTGGCCCATACTAGTACGATATAGAGCGATTCTAACGCGTTCAGTGTGAAGGTGCCTTACTTTACCGCTTTGACAGTGTGTCAACCCACATACAATGACAGTGTAAATATAAATATTAGCAGTTCCACGATCCCTTTGTAACTCTTGTCAGCTTATTTGCTCTGTCATATCAAATATGCCAGACTTCTAGTCAGGGCCTTGACCCCGGGGGGAAGCATTAAACTATAATTGCAGCAGCGGACAAACACTGGTGCAAATATTTGTATCTCAGTTTATTCGACTGTTTTTATTTAAGTTTTTTTTCTGATTATATCTTAATAGATGGAAATCTTACATAGGTTACGTTAAGAATAACTATAAAATATTTAATTAGGTAAAACTGAACTTACTCTCCCTATTAACGAAAAAGCTGGAGCATATTCCATCGTGCTGCTCCAGCACAGGTTGGTGATTTCACATGTGGTAGAATTCGTATAAAGTAGACCCATGCAGGTTTCCTCACGATGTTTTCTTTCACCACTAAGATCGAGATGAATTATAAACAAAAATAATTCACATACAAATTCAGTGGAGCTTGCCTGGGTTTGAACCCGCAATCATCGGTCACGAGGTACACGTGCTAACCACTAAGCAATCTCGTCTCTAAAATTCACGCGCCATTAATATTTTACAAAATCCTTTATTATGTTAGATTGGTCAAAGTATATTAATAAAATCAGTGCAGTTCAAATTACCGATGTCAATTATTAATTCCTTCATTTATGTTTTAATTGGACCCAAGGGAATATGAATTCGAAATGTGTTAAGAATCTTCAAGCGTTTTCTTTCCATTGATTATTATAATTATTGTTATTATATTTCACCTCATTAATGCAGTCAATATTATGCACCAATAATCTTGGGACACGATGACTGAAATTTACACCCAAAGATATTATTGAACTACATTTATGATTTATAGTTATGTGTATTATATATTGCAAAACTCATAAATAAATAAATAAAAAATAATAATAATTATGTTCTGTTATACTGTTACATTAATATTCTAATTCATCCAACACAACAAATCTTATTAATTTAAAAAAAATCATCAACAGTGCTAAAACAAAATGGCGATTAAAACGATCACGTAATATAAATGCAATTATTTAATTATATGCGTATTTATAATTAATATATGTTTATAAAATGACTGAATATATATATATACTATAATTTAATATATTAATATTTTGTGTTCTCAAAAAAAATGAGCTGGATATATTATTTGAAAAATTGTACCTGACATTATCATACTACATTCAAAACAGTCAAAGTTTAAAAATATAATCTTACTAGCCTTAGTTTTCAAATATATCCATCCAACCTTTTTAAATGAAATAAAAAAAAAAACTAACTAAACAACTAAAAAATGAACAATTTTTTCAAATTTCAATTCAATCAATTACGCATATAATCGCGTCGTGAGTCGTAGCCGTGTCGGATGCTGTGAACAATATTCCCTACTTTCTCCCGAGTGAGCGATGTGGATTAATTAATAAAATAACAGTTGGTGCCCTGCCAGGCCCCAGGGTTCGACGATCAAACGAAATATCCATTTAGCGTCAATGTTGCGGAAAACTAACCACATTACGTGGCCAATTAACGTTCCTAATTTAAACAGGCTTTTTGTAGAGTAAACAGTTATTAGTATCGAATTTATTTATATCTCATCTGTATATATTGCAGGCAAGCGTCTGAGAAAGTACAGCCAAGTCGTTGGTTATTCTGCCATCATTAAGTAATCTATACTTATATTATAAATGCGAATGTAATAGTTTTTGTCTGTATGTCTGTTGCTCCGACCAAACCGAATTTGATGATATTTGGTATTTTTTTGTGGTAAAGTTTGGCGGACGAGCATATGAGCCACCTGATGGTAAGCGGTCACCATAACCCATAGACAATGACGCTGTAAGAAATATTAACTATTCTTTACATCGTCAATGTGCCACCAACCTTGGGAACTAAGATGTTATGTCCCTTGTGCCTGTAGTTACACTGGCTCACTCACCCTTCAAACCGGAACACAACAATACTGAGTACTGTTATTTGGCGGTAGAATAACTTGTGAGTGGGTGGTACCTACCCAGACGGGCTAGCACAAAGCCCTACCACCAAGTAAATCTATAAAAAAAACCCATTTCATTAAATTCCGTCTTGTTACATAGTTCCGTTGTTCCATAGTCTATGAAAGAACAACAATCAGACAGGAGTTACTATTGACTCGTTAGTATAAACACTTAAATATGAATGAATATTAGTAAGTGTGTATTTTAAAACTTATATGGCCAATTCCAGCACGCTCTTTCGCTTTATCGAGTTAAAGGACATAGAGCCCTATGACCCAGTAGCTCGGATATAAGATTACGGTTCAACTTTCACCTTTAATGTCTAGGGATCGTACACACCGACGTCAACAAGCGAAGCGAAATCTTTTGAGACACGGATCTTTAAGGCTATGGGCACACTGGTACAGGCATTAGTCTTGTTTATATAATTAGATAATTCTCGTTGTAGGCATAGACTCTTACAAAATATTTTTTGAGGAAGAAGAGATCGTATATTACTGTGATTTCCTAGCAATCTGGACGTTTGTTCTGCTTAAGACGATGTTGTAGTTAAACTAAGCAAAAGAGAGCAGATCGTGAAAGGGAATTGTTAAGAGCATTAACGCTGACGACGATTAAGATAAATTACATTGCCCACATTCTTGATTTTTGTATGTTGGTGGCAAACTAGCAGGAGGCTCACCTGATGGATAATGATTACCCCCACCCATGGACATCTGTACCCACCTACACCAGGGTAGCTAAAGCTCTTGTGTTCTGGAAAGTCAGAAGTAACGACGCTACTACAAACACCCAAAGATCCAAGACAACATCGAATGCTAATTAATTTTCTACATCGACTCGGCCGGCAATTGAAGCTCGGAGTGGCGTACCCATAAAAATGGGTGACCACGGAAGTCATACAATTAAGTTCGGCTTAAGTTCTTCTTGAACACCTACCGAAGAAACAACTGTAAACGTGTGTAATTTATTTAGTTGAAATGCTTTCATAGTGCTATGGACACATCTTTGTAATTTAATCTTTGCAAAGATATTTTGTATCCTAAACCGATATCAACAAAATCCAAATCAAAATAAAGCAAGCAATTTTGAATCGTCATTTACAGTTAAGTGAAGCTACCATTGGTTCGAAAAGTAGATTCTACCGAGAAGAACCGACAAGAAACTCAGTAGGTACTCTTTTTCAACATTTAAAAAATACAGTCATGTTAGTTAATACAATTATTTAAATTAATATATCCTGCCTGGAAGTCAACAGGTATTAAATCCACGCTTTTTTATCATCTACACAAACTTGTATCGAATAATATGCCTTTTTACCAATGAATTTTTTATAAACGATTTGAATTTACGAAACGGCAAAGTTAAAAATGTCATTTCACACAAGTGTGTTCTAAGCCTAACACTTATCAGTATTTGAACTTTCTTATACGTACGTCCCATCTCATCACGTGGCCGAGCTCCACGCCGTGATCATTATTCGCCACGACAAAGCCGGGTTAATCCTATCGACGTTATATCGGTGACAATCTGACAGGTCTGGCCGAGCGAAACATCGAACCGACGACCGTGGTTTGACGAACTCTTGTAATAGATATTTGCATCTATACGCTTAACGCTCTTGAAACTAGTATTTTTATTCATAGCTTTTATTGTTAACAAGATTAAATTAAAACTATATATAGTCAAATCGATCTTGGCTGACACCGACTCCAATGCAGCATTGTTAGTGGTAAAATTATGTTTAAAAACATATATAACAATATATATAACAATAGCTGTGTCCATAAATAATAATAATTAAACATTTGATTTTAATAATTTCTCATTCAATTGATTAGTATTCTCTATTGAAAATTAATTGTTAACCATTAATTTCATACCATTAATTTTAAATATTAAACACTAATCACTTGAAAAAGATTAAATACTAAATTTCTTGCCGGTTCTTCTCGGTAGAATCTACTTTCCGAACCGGCGGTAGCTTCACTTAATTGTTACATGACGATTCAAAGGTGCTTGTAAAAGCCTACTTGAATAAAGTTTATTTTGATTTGATTTGACTATACAACAACATCAGCCTGTAAATTCCCACTGCTGGGCTAAAGGCCTCCTCTCCCTTTGAGGAGAAGGTTTGGAACATTTTCCACCACGCTGTTCCAATGCGGGTTGGTGGAATACACATGTGGCAGAATTTCTATGAAATTTGTCACATGCAGGTTTCCTCACGATGTTTTCCTTCACCGCAGAGCACGAGATGAATTATAAACACATGAATATTCAGTGCTTACCTGAATTTGAACCCGCAATCACGGGTTAATAAACACGCGTTCTAACCATTGGGCCATCTCGGCTTCACATAATTAAAAAAAAAAAACAAGCGTGGAAAAGTAAATTTAACTGTTTCGATTATTTTATTAAAATGATGAATTTTGACTTTGACTTTGACCCACATACATTTAATAACAAACAAAACATGTGTACCGTATGGAATACTGAAATCATAACGTAAATATTTATTAAATTGAAATCAAACATTCGAAGTAAAACCAACTGGGAACAAAGGACAAACAAAGCAACACTCGATGTTAATAAATCAACGTCTTTTATAAACGCTGTTACTCTTTGATGTTTAAAGTTTCACCGTATTCGAATTTTAAAATGGGAATTCCTGAAATTTCCTTTTTAGAACGGTAACGAACTTTCTTATGAGCATTGTCTGCGTCATTTTTAACAGAGTTGATTGATGGATTGATAAATTGAATCATATGCGTTATCACATCGAATCGATTTCTCAAGTTAAATTGAGAAATATTTCAATGATTGGAACTGTTTTAAAAATTAATTTATATCATCATTATCATTGCATAGTATAAAACAATGTAATCAATGTTTATTTATTTATTTATTTACTTAGGACAACCAACAGTAGATACAATAACACATTGAATACATACAATATAACAACTTGAATCAAGGAAAATGTTCTACTAATTACAGGTAGTCTCGGCATGCACTTATAAAATTACAATACACATATTTTATAAAATATTTTTAAGTGAAAACAAATACATATAACAATTCGACTAAACTATTAAATAATCAAGAAATATTATTAATTAATAATTAGAAAATAAATATTAAAGCATTAACCATCTAAACAAAAATTAACATTAATATTTATATTTCTCTAGATTAAAACATTTCATTGAATTAATTTATTTTAGGAGTAACATTAACAGTACACTAATTACAACTGGGCTGTACAAATAAATTCATTTATTTTTTTATGAACAGAGAGCGCGTATCATAGCAGATGTCTAAATCCTTAATTTGCTTACAAATATTAATATATAATAAAGATAACCTCGAAATAATAGAATTTTTACCAAATTGCGTTCTATATGGTTTATTTTTCTATATGTTGTTTACACCTATATAGATGTACCACCTCGAATGTCGCCCATATTATTTTTTTTAAGTGTTTAGTGATAAATCGATGGTGTAACTTTTACAATAAATAAATAAAAAAACGAAGTCCTTTATCGCTGCCTATCCAACCAACAATCAATCTTATATATGATTAGAGCGGATTTTGAATATTTAATACATGGACAATATAGTAAAGAAACATGAATAATTTTAGATGTTTCTTACATGTTGTAAATAAACACTGTAAAATATTTCGTATTAGTATTGAACCCGTGCGAAGCTGGAGCAAGTCTCTAGTTTATTTATATTTATTATATCAAGTTGAAGCATAAGCGTTTCTTTCAGCGTGAAGCCAATCTATCTATCTATTTTGCTCTTGGTTAATTAATTTGTAACTTACTGAATATGTTTTTATCAGAATTTGTTTAAACTTAAACTTCACAAATGTTCAGTTTAAGATGTATTTATCCCTTTTTCTGTATTTTCTATGGTACACTTTCTCATTTTTAAATACAATGTGTTACATATGACCACAACAATATTTTTTATTAATTATTTCTATTAATAATCGAGACAAAATAACCTTTAAAACTGCTATTTTTTTATAATAACATATTCATTTTTGCTATTAATTTTTCCTGTACGGAATACTTAATCTTCTAATCTTATTGATTGTGCTTAACGTGTAGTAGGAGGTGGAAATTATTTAAAAAAAACATTTATGTTGACCTTACTATGAATACTGACGTCAAAAAAAATTAAAAATTGGATGCAAATTTAATAACACATATATAAAGGTTGGGGGAATGAGGACCATAGTGTAATGAAGGTCGTGAGTATGGGACATGGATGGATATAAAGGAAGAGGACTACCAAAGAGTGTGAATGGATTGTGTGAAAGACGATATGGCTGGAAAGAATGTTACTTGTGAGATCAAAAATCAAAATCAAAATAAACTTTATTTAAGTGGGCTTTTACAAGCGCTTTTGAATCGTCATTTAACAATGAAATGAAGCTACCACCGATTCGGAAAATAGATTCTACCGAGAAGAACCGACAAGAAACTCAGTAGTTACTCTTTTCCAACATTTAAAAAAATACAGTCATGTTAGTTAATACAATTATTTAAATTAATATATCCTGCCTGGAAGTCAACAGGTATTGTCAACAGATGACGTCAGACAGAGAAATATAGGAGAAGACATGCTGTGCTGAGTGGGATGATGATGATTATAAATAAACGTTAGCAATCATTATGAATTCAATCAAAATTTCCATTCGATTAATTCACTATAATGAATTGAAACGCTATTTATTCAGCATCCGACGTTACGAGATATATAGCCGCTAAGTGATGTCTCGTTCGTCATCCTATGGGACGTTTATAATCTAGTAATTTCTATCATTTCCTGTTCAGCCGCGAGAAATCTTTATCCTTAATCTTACTTATATTGATTATAATGTTTTCGTGTACCCGTGACTAATAAATCATTGCTTGAAATTGCTTGAAAAATCGTTTTATTTCAGTGTTAAGGCTAAACCAGTGTAATTACATGGACGCAACTATTAAAGTCCTAGGGTTGGCTGCGTAGTAAAAATGATACGTTCATTTAACGCAGCATTCGTTTGAATGTTTAAATTTAGAACACCTCGGATTGCGTTAATAATAGTTATTATTATTTTATAAGTCCAAACGACTTTTTCAACCAGTATAGCAGTTTGAAATTAAGAGTGTTTACACTCTCGTCGCTAGAAAAGCAGGTAAAGTGATTGGTTCTGCGCCTGCTCACTTTTCTGTTTTTCGCTTTTCTATTAGGAATCGAAAGTGAGGCAGTTATGGTAGCAGTCTTGAAGAGTAACAACCACTAAGTTTCTACTACTACGTTGACGTAAAAAGATGTATCTCAAAAATATGCAACACACAAAGATACTTTGATAGAGGCGTATGTTCATTTAAAAACACTACATACAAAATACAATAGGGTATAAATTATTAAGTATATTTTAAACAGAATTATTTTTCCCGACCAAACAAATGGCCCATTTGCTGGTCTACCGGATTTTTATTGAAAATCGCTAGGTAGACTGACCATCACCTGATGGGCCACCATCGTTCAAAGACATAACTCTTTTAGAAACATTAATCTTATCTTATTTCACTCCTGCGACACTAGCTTTACGAACTATTATTTTTGGTGCCTCGCTTTTTAATCGTGCTGTTAAAATAAATTAAAAAAATATATTAGTCATTGTTAGTTTCAAATATACACTATGTGTAGCACGAAGTATATTTATATTCTGAGCTAATTGTATCTATTTAAGCTCTATAAATAGCATGCTGTTTAAACTAAATACAAGTCATCCAGATAATCTGATACTAACCCACAATTAAAGACACTTCAGCGAGACGTATCACCAGCTACAATCTCATATCGGAATCTTCGATACACGATATGATATCGTTTGATCCTGATCAGTTCATTAATGTAATTACGGTTTCTAAATTAACTACGAGTGCCGTTAGATGTCTAATGCTGGATCCTGTCTGAGGTGTTATGTAATTGCTTGCTTTATTATATGCAACAGACATAAAAAGTATACAAACATATCAAAGACTACGTAAACGTTTAGAAATGTAATAAAAATACTTTACTATTCTAGTGTACCATAACAGAAAGTGTTAAGGTCTTGATCAGTTGTTTTCCAATATACCCAAATAATTTGGCAGATCTATAAAAGGTACAATTATACAATAAAGAAAAAAGATATGTTCATGCTTTATTACTACATGTTCCAAGTAATTATACAATCAACATAAATGCAATACATTTATTTATTTATTTTCAAGAAAACTAAAAAAAAAAGAGAAGAAACGGCGACTATTTTTGCTCTTGATAGGATTTTATTAATCGAATTTACAAACAACACCTTAAGTAATAAATGTTAATTTCAACTTATTAGTAGCCTCTATTTACAATACCGCCAGCTTAAGAAACCCTGATAAAGATAGTTCGGTAAACAGTGTTTCAAAAGCTCCATCTGATATAATAAATTTTAACTCAACACTCCATAAGTGAACCATAAAAGCATATAATTACATATCTGTATCTTCGTGTAAAACTTTTATTAGCGTTTCAATTCACAGCCTAGCTTTGGACAGATACACGCCGTGTAATTGTTTCATCCGACATAATTATGTAACGTGATGAAAAGTGACATGTGATGAAAAATGCAAAGCAAATTAGCAAATTTAGCGGTGCTTGTAAAAGTTGAGATGAAAAAATCTAAAATTCTAAGCAAATCTATTTAAAAAGCAGTAACGACCTGTAATTTTCCCATTGCTGGGCTATGGCCTTCTCTACCTTTGAGGAGAAGTTAGAAGCATATTGCAACAGGCTGCTCCAATACGGGTAGGTGGATTTACATGTGACACAATTTCGTTGAAATTAGACACATGTAGGTTTTACTTCACCGCCGAGTTCGAGATGAATTATAAACACAAAATAAGCAAAAAATTCAGTGGTACTTGTCTGGGTTTGAACCTGCAATCGTTGGTTAAGATGTAAGCGTTCTTACCACTCGGCTCAATTGATTTGATGTTTCTCGTTAAAAAAAACAGTCTATTTATTACTGGCACTACTATTTAGTCGGAACGCGATTAACATTTGCAATTAAAATGTAAATTATGACAATTCAAATGCAACTAAATAAATCGTTAATGAAAGTGTCGATGTCACGAACATTGAAATGTCATTCCGTTCGTCACTTACAAGCAATTAGAATAAAGATAAATGCCCTGAGAGAAAACTGCATAATTTAATTTTGTCTCAGTTTCATCAGTGATTTAGGAATACTACACACGGAATACATTTATAAGATCACGTCAGCAATGTTTGTATTAATTTAATATTCACAGGAAGACTAGAAAATTGATCCCTTGATGAGAAGTGTTCCCAATAGATAGTGAAAACTTTAAAAAATATAAACTAAAATAATCATCTAAATGCGTGGCCTACGCATTATCCTAGCCTTTGCTGAGATGCTCTGCAGTAGCTAGATATAATTCGTGGGCAAAGATCAATATTCAATATTGTTGTTTGCCCATTTTGTAGAGCAAGTAAACCAGTGTAATTATAGGCACATAGGACATAACCTACTAGTAACCTAGTACCATCATAGTAGTTCCTAAGATTAGCAGTGCATTCGCGATGTAGAGAATGGTTAATATTTCTTACGGTGAATTGTCTATGGGCAGTGACGACTACTTACCATCAAATGGTACTTTCGCTAACCCTTTCGTAGCCCCTCAGGAGAAATGATTTGAATTCTAACTATATATTATAATACGAAAGAGTTATTGTGAAGCTTTACTTAAATATATTTTAAATAATTTATTTAATGTAATGGATATTTGTTAATTTATCGTTTTAATATATCTGTCATCAGTAGGTTAACAACTCCTGATTTGATTTTATGAAATATGCTTACTCATTGCTTATCGATTTTGTACAATTTCCAAAGTAAAGGGACCAGCTGAAAATCAACTATGTATGTTTTCTCTCACTTACACTAAGCTCTCTCCTTTAGTCACTTCACATTAAACATGAATTTAAAACTGTTACCTCTATAGTATGTAGCGTTAAAAATATTTTCTTTAAAAACACTTTAAAGTAATACAAAATTTAAATAATTTTAATAATTATTATTTCAGATTGTATCTACAATATAACGATATAAAATACCAATATATAATTACAATCATTCTATTATATTAATATGCGATTCGACCTCGTATGTAGTGAACCCTTAGATCTAAACTAACAAACAAAGTAGGGCGCTCCAGTGTTCATTAAAGCACTACGTCGCACGCAGTGGTATTAGTCACTTTTATCAATATTAATGCTATCGACTGTCTGTCCGTCGCTTGAAATAACTCAGTTGAGAACGCCGATCAGCGTTATTTGTATGAGATCATCCGATACTCTCGTTATTATATCCGAATATTTAGTATCGTATAGCGATGACCTTATTACAAGGTTTAACTTGCAATAAATTTGTCAAATTTTGCAAGCGGAATTGGGACCACACTCTAAACTTATCCTTTCATTGTATTGTTTTTTTTCTATTATTTTTATTATTATCTTACATTCGTAATGTTGTCTTAAATTTTCGCGATTACACATTGAAATAAAACTAGCTATAACGGATTAGAATCGCGTATATTAATTATTTTTACCATCCCGACGTTATTGTACGTATACATTATTGTATAAGTACATTTATATTAAAGTACTTACATTCGTTTTATTCTTATTAGTTTTGCCAGGTATTTAAGCTGAACATTCAGACAGACGAGTAGGCTTTGTCTGACATTTTGGGAAAATATGACATTTTAATTTATTAAGGATTCTTTGATTGTACTTAGATAAAAATTGTGACAATTTTTGAATATATTAAAATAAATTTTCCTCTGAAACTCTATGTCAAATGATTTGAATTTAATACAACGCAAAACTTTTTACCTAGGTGCCTGATAAAATATGAATACCCTAATAAAGACGGACACCGTCTAATTTATCCGGACACACAACTAGGAGCTTAACGGTATTCGGTTTTCAACCGACTTCCAAAAGGAGGAGGTTATCAATTCGTCTGTATTTTTTTTTTTTTTTTTTTTTTTTATGTTTGTTACCTCATAACTTTTCACTGGGTGGACCGATTTTGATAATTTTTTTTTTGTTTGAAAGGTAGTGCTTCCCGTGGGGTCCCATTTTTTTTATTTTTTTTTCCGATGATGGTATCCATGTGAAAACGACATAAGTCTTAAATTTGCATTATGTATATTCGCGACAAATAGGTGAATAACTGAAAATCACGTTAACCAATTTTGATAATTCTTTTTTTATTATAAAATATATACTTCAAGGGTAATTTGGTGAAAGTTTGGTAAGGTTCTGAGCACAGGATCCATGACAAAGTAACGGAACGGAAGGGAACGGAACAATTCTGAGGAGCACGTTAGCGATACTCGGTCGAATCTTTTATTTATAGGTTATTTGGATATTTGAGTCACCTTCCGTAATGTGGTTATGTTTATGTAATTATCATAGTCGAATATTATAATCAACTAGCTACCCACCCCGGCTTCGCACGGGTGCAATACTGATACTAAATATACTACAGAATTTGTTTATATACGACATCACATCGCAAACTTCTACAATTATCAGTGTTTCTTTACTATATTGTTCATGTATTATATACACAAACCTTCCCCTTGAATCACACTATCTTTTAAAAAAAACCGCATCAAAATCCGTTGCGTAGATTTAAAGATATAGGGACAGAGAAAGCGACTTTGTTTTATACTATGTAGTGTTGGAACTCCTATACGGCTCGCAGTTAGGGTGCGATATGGGGCAGAATTTCTTACTATCTTTAATCAAATTTTGTGTATGTGATGTGATGTCATATGATGTACGAAATATAGTTGGTCTTTTTCAAAGTTTTTTTGCTGAGTTCGATTACAGCTCTTTCGAGGGATCCTTGTAGTTTACGCCGCGTGACGTATTAAATCCGCATTTTCGAAAGTCTATTTTTGCTTTATTCGCAAGTTTCCTTTGAAATTGTCCTCGAAGTAGTTTCTGACTCATATAAACGGAACGCTTAATCTATACATATTAAAAAAAATTAGTTAGTCAACATCAGCTTCACTTAAAATCAAAAAATAAATAAAATTTTAACAAAAAGAAAAACCGACTTCAAACAAAACACTATTTTAAAACAAATGAATATGCACGAAAAAGTAATAAAAATAATTGCGTATTCAACATATTTTTTAGAGTCTTCCTAAGTTAAATGAAATGAAAAATATTAGACTACTTAAAAGTCGATTAACGATTATATCATGTAGTTATAATTATTGTTATATTTGGAGTCGGTGTCAGCCAATAAAACCCTACAGTATATCTATCAAAAAACAATACGAGAATACTTTAACAAATATGTTTTTTACAAATTACCTTTTACACAATAATATACTGGATCAATCAAGGGGCTCGTATCGCTTCTTTCTTTTGATTGTTGGGGCAAGGGCACCGTGGCTGACACCGGCTCCAAATATACCAATAACTATAACTACATGATATAATCGTTAATCGACTTTTAAGTAGTCTAATATTTTTCATTTCATTTAACTTAGGAAGACTCTAAAAAATATGTTGAATAATACGCAATTATTTTTATTACTTTTTCGTGCATATTCATTTGTTTTAAAATAGTGTTTTGTTTGAAGTCGGTTTTTCTTTTTGTTAAAATTTTATTTATAGCCGAACGTTTAGCGACACCAATGCGACTGACAATGCATTTTTATGGTTAGCATGACCTGTTTAAGCTCAGTGTTTGATTAAAATATATTAATAAGGCAATATCATCTATACTAGTACTATATGTGTTATATGTGTTGTTATGAAAGTTTGTCTGTCTGTCTGTTTGTTGGCTTTCACAGTTGAACCGTATTTGATAAAAAATTTAAGCAAACTTGACTCCTAGTAAGGACACAGGCTTTCCATACCCCATACCAGACGGATAGGGTTCTTTACAATATTACAATAGTATAGATAGCCGCCTGTACTTTAAACAAATATTCTTAATTTAAAAAAGTATGTAGATATATTTATGTACTTTTTGCGCATGCGCGTGGACACGTGTTCTCAACTAAAAATAGTAATAACCGCCAACTTTACAATCTTTAAGCCATACTGAGCCAAAGTTACAGAGATTTACACAATATTGTAACTACGAGTATAAACCGTTATACAGCGAGTAATTCGAGTACGAAACTCATATCCATTGTTTAAAACAGTCCTTACTTCCAAAAACGACTTCAATGAGACGAAAATATCAGCGTTTAAAACCATAGTTCTTAATACGAAACGTTTTTAAATTCTTATTGAAAAAGGAACAATTGATTGTAAATCGGTTTCCAATCAAGGGCCGACATTCCGCATTTCTGCGCGGGTTTAAACTTCAATACTTAAAGGTAATGGTGTTTACACACTGTTGGTGTTGCCATTTTTCTATTTATTGTCTTATCTTAATGCCAAAGAGTTTTAATTAGAAAAACAAAAATTGCCTGTA